>NW_017981683.1:0-417 GCF_001876935.1 Asparagus officinalis | reverse complement strand
ATATGAGAAAATCATGCGCTAACTAAAGTAGTAGGTAAAATCTGCAAAAATTAATAGCGATAAAACAACTGGAATGATCTTCGAGCTTTAACAGTAACCCAAGTCTGACTCTAAAATTTTGCAACTTAAACATACGTGTAACTTATCAATTAGTATAAAATGTTGAAGTATACCTAAAAGAAAAAAAAGAAAAAAGGTGATAACATAGTCATCAAATACTTTCAGAACATAAACTCATATTAGAATTGAATCCCTTGAAGGAAGTTTCAACAAAATAGAGAATTTGTGCAAGAGTACACGTCTAAGTATTTAATTAAAATGTGTGACAACCACATTGAGATGGAAAAAGCATACTTGTGGATCACTCGACCTATGATTTTCTCGTCAAAATAATAAAAATACTTGGATGTAGCCCAC
>NW_017981682.1:0-417 GCF_001876935.1 Asparagus officinalis | reverse complement strand
GCCTCGAGCTTATCCTCTCTGACAACATGTCAATATCGCATCAATGCTTATCAGGCATCATCATGCCTCTGCCCCCGATAGTCTTCATGACTTATTGGTCCATGTTGTGCTTTTGCTCTACACGTCATATCATGTCAGTGCCAATCACGTAGCTAGTCGCCAGCCGACACCTGTAAAGCAAGTGTTGACGCAACCGTCAGCACATGTTTCTTCATTGCCATCCTATGCTCGGCCATAATAACAGTTCTACTCCTCATCCCCACAGGTATAAATAGAGGTACTATTCTACCTTACAAGAGAGGAAGATCTGGATTTCCAACTTTAAAGCCTTAAGCAATCACCATGCATAAGAACTCTCAGTTTTTATTGACCTTACTCAAGTTTACCAACTGACTTGATCGTCGGAGGTACCATGAG
>NW_017981681.1:0-418 GCF_001876935.1 Asparagus officinalis | reverse complement strand
TCCAGTACGGGTGTTTATGACGCAACCGGCCTCTATGAATTGGCGATTAGCGAAGTGGGCCCTTCTCTTATCCCAGTATGATTTGCACTTCAAACAGCAGAAGTCAATCAAAAGGCAGGCGATTTGTGACCTTTTGGCGGCAAACCCGACCACAGATACGGCAGAAGTATATGATGACTTGCCGGATGAAACCCACGAGGTTAACACCACATCGCACCAACAAGTATGGCAATTATATTTCGATGGTGCGTCGAGAGCAGTTAATATGGTAATAACCCCGGGAGGTCATACAGTTTCCTCTGGGGTTGGAGTTGTCTTAATCTCCCTGGGGAAACACGTGATGCCTCGATCTTATTCATTGACTAGTCCGTGCTCCAATAATGTAGCCGAGTACAACGCGCTTCTCATTGGACTCAGT
>NW_017981680.1:0-418 GCF_001876935.1 Asparagus officinalis | reverse complement strand
CGACGTTCATCACCTTCTCTTTATCTTGAGCTGTGTGCGGGCACCCATAGGCATTTTTAGACGCCTACACTTGTCAGAGTGGAGATGCGAGCAAGTGGGAGCTTACCATGAAAGAGCCACACAGGAGGGCAGAACCACACTGGAGGGTGGAGCCACACAGGAGGAGGTGCTTGATGAGATAGCCTGCTGACGGCGGTTTGGTCTTTAAGTGGGAGATTGTTAGAATTGGGGGTGAAGACCAAACCTCAACTCCGGCGAGCTCGAGATCCATGCAGGCGAGCGTGGATGACAACCTTGCAGGCGAGCGAGGCTGTAGGCGAGGCGAGCTCGAAGTCGTGAAGACCTTCAGGCGAGCTCGAGCTCAAGCGCTGCAGGCGAGCTCGAGCTCGAGCGCTGCAGGCGAGGGCGACAGGCTGTC
>NW_017981679.1:0-418 GCF_001876935.1 Asparagus officinalis | reverse complement strand
TGATATACCAAAATTATTAAATATATAATTATTTGAAAATAATATGTAATAATTATAATTATAATATAATATAATACAACTTTGGCAATTAGAACTAACATAAAGAATTGCTATATCACTTGGGTAACGTTTTGTACCTCATTTCTATTTATAGATTCGTGTTAGTTATAAAACTGTAAGTGTTAGCTGTAGTTTAGCTCGCGTTAGTTCTACCTTATTGTTAGTTCCAGCTTAGTCTATTTTGTTCTATTGCCCATGTTAGTTCTAGCTGTCCTCCTGTCAGTACTATTGGACTACTTCGTGGTTCTGTTAGTTCTAACTCGATTCTGGTTAGTTTTAATAGAGTAATTGTTAGTTCTAGTCGATACCCCGTTAGTTCTTTCCCATTTATTGTTATTTCTAGCTTCGTGTTAGTTAT
>NW_017981678.1:0-418 GCF_001876935.1 Asparagus officinalis | reverse complement strand
GTGCTCTATCCAGCAGTTCAGCTCGCCTACAAGAAAGAACTCTCACTTCTTCCGGTGATGGTGGCTAACGTTCATCGAGGACTTCGACAGTTTTCTGGTGCCTTTACACGGAAGGAAAGTGATTTGCCGGGTCAGATTCCCACCATTAAGACGGAGCTCCCGTACACTTACTTGATGGCTTGGTTCGTCCTTCACCGTTCCGATATGATGTCGGTACCGAGCGCCACAGATCATTCTGTTCCTTTACTACAGTTGCGTGAGAACGGCAAGTGGGAGGGGCGCGGATTTTCTAACATCAGATAGCAGCTGCAGGTCCACAAGTGTTGGACATTTTCCACTTGCTTTCCGTAGTTCTTCGGCCGATACGGCGATTGTTTGATAGATGAGGAGAGGCCGAGAGAGTATCGAACTCACTTGG
>NW_017981677.1:0-418 GCF_001876935.1 Asparagus officinalis | reverse complement strand
CCGCCTCCTCCCCTCCCCTCCTCCTCGACCCCCTCCTTGGCTCCGCCGCCAATGGGTAGCTCGAGGTCTGAGTCTTGATTCTTGATCTCTTTATTGGGTATGCTTCAATTTTTTATTTTTAATGAATTTCTGTGATCTGGCCTTTTTGGGTAAATTTTTTTTGTTGTGATTTTTTTATTGTTGTAATTTTTTCCGCCGGCCCCACTCCTCCATCGCCGACTGCCGGCCCCACTCCTACTCCAGCCCCATCCCCTCCCTCTCCCCCCTCCTCCGATGACCTAAAGGTGAGTTCTAATCTTCTCAAACTTCCATCCTAAATCCTTAGAAGTTTAGTTTTTGATGTTTTATCAGTAAATCGAATGGCGAACGAGATTCGATCTCAAAAGGAATTATTTCTAGGGTTTTAAAATCCGTCAAA
>NW_017981676.1:0-418 GCF_001876935.1 Asparagus officinalis | reverse complement strand
AGGTTGACTTTTGGTGCAACCCGTTGACTGGGGTTGACCTAGGGTTATGCGTTGACCGGCGTTGACCCTTAGGGTTTTGGTTCATCAAAGGTTGACTTTTGGTGCAACCTGTTAACTGGGGTTGACCTAGGGTTACGCGTTGACCGGCGTTGACCCTAGGGTTTTGAGTCGTCATACGTTGACTTTTGGTGCAACCCGTTGACTGGGGTTGACCTAGGGTTACGCGTTGACCGGCGTTGACCCTTGGGTTTTGATTCGTCAACGGTTGACTTTTGTCGCAACGCGTTGACTGGCGTTGACCTAAGGTTACGCGTTGGCCTGCGTTGACCCTTAGGGTTTTGGATCGTCGAACGTTGACTCTGGTTGCAACGTGTTGACTGGCGTTGACCTAGGGTTACGCGTTGACCGGCGTTGACCC
>NW_017981675.1:0-418 GCF_001876935.1 Asparagus officinalis | reverse complement strand
AAAATAGCTCCCTAGCAGTTTGGTGGCCCCTTCGCCTTGAAGAACGGAGAGACCCTCTAGTAGGACGATCGCGTTCCGGCAGACATGCGTTTTGGAACCAGAAACCAGCGGGATTAGCACTGGCGCCTCGATACCATCGGCAGTATAGGAGCGTGTGGTGTAAGTCGCGATCCTTCGCCGGTAACTCAAAATGAGCCTGGGTACCACTGGCATGGGTCCAGAACCATCCCCGAGCTCCATCCACCAGTCCTCCTTTGAAGTAGCCTGGGTACCACTGGCATGGGTCCAGAACCATCCCCGAGCTCCATCCACCAGTCCTCCTTTGAAGTGCAGGTGGGGATTGGCGTTTCCCACGTACAATTGGTCGTACCCGAACTGACGGGCAAACCTACAGGGGATATACGGCTCGAGATAGCAC
>NW_017981674.1:0-418 GCF_001876935.1 Asparagus officinalis | reverse complement strand
GGTATATATAGCACCCAATACAACAGCTAGAAATAGGTGAAAGACCAAAAAAGCCCATTTGAAAAACTAACCGTTAGGCTCAGTTTGTCAACTCGTCGGTCGACCGGTACGGTCGACCGATTAGTTCAACAACCTGAGAAAACAATGTTTTAAAGCTGGCGGTCGACCGACGTAAATTTGGTCGACCGATTAGTTCAACAACCTGAGAAAACAATGTTTTAAAGCTGGCGGTCGACCGACGTAAATTTCGGTCGACCGAATGGGAATTTCGGTCGACCGACGAAAATTCCGGTCGACCGGAAAAACACTAGAAAGTTTCTCAAAAAACAGACAACCGTCGGTCGACCGTGTCGGTCGACCGTATCGGTCGACCGAAAACTGATATGGGTAAAATGACAGGTTTTGGGCAGTTTTGAAA
>NW_017981673.1:0-418 GCF_001876935.1 Asparagus officinalis | reverse complement strand
TATTCATTACATTGCTGTGGTTTTGGAAACTTCCCGTTACATAAATCGTCCACCCCCAGTTTCCTCTGCAGAACTGGTTTGGACATTATTATCAGCTACCTAACCGGGTTATCCTTAAGAATATTAGCTTAATATTCTTCAGGAACTTCTCGTCAAAAGTGGGGAAACAGTTTAGACTCATATACCTATTGGAGTATCAGGGAGTAGTTTAACCTCTTATACCGGTCGGAGGATTGAGAAACAGTTTATACTCGTATACTCTTTGGAGTTTTAGGAAACAGTTTATACTCTTATACCGGTCGGAGTTTTGGTCCTTCTCAATTGGCTTACCTTAGCGTTATGACGCCGACCTCAACCAAGGTCTGAATGCTATTCTTGAGAGTAAAGCAATCCTTGGTGGGATGAACGACCCTCCTGT
>NW_017981672.1:0-418 GCF_001876935.1 Asparagus officinalis | reverse complement strand
TAATAATTAAATATTTTAAAATACTAAAAAATTATTTTAACTAGTATCAAAATTTACGGTCATTACATCCTACCCCCCTTAAAACAAATTCCGTCCTCGGAATTAGAATAGGAAAGAACCTAAGGACAAAGATATGGAACGAGAGCGTTTACTCGCAAATCGACGAGACAAGAAACAAGAAATAGGTGAAAGTTACGAGACAAGAAACAATGGAAAGTTCCGAAGTCAAGAAACAGTGGAAAGTTCCGGAGTCAAAAAGTGATAAGGTAGGGATGAAAGGAAATCTATCAAGAAAATAGGATAAGGGCTCAAGATAAGTCTCACGGATGACATATGATGTGTATTTAAATTGTTCACTATATTCTTACTAGTGAGGACTCGGGACCGTGATCGGAACCGTGACCTGCATGGGCCACCA
>NW_017981671.1:0-418 GCF_001876935.1 Asparagus officinalis | reverse complement strand
AGCATGCTCATGTGTATAGATGTGATCATTGTGGTAGATTTGGTCATTTGGCCAAATTTTGTTTTGATTCAAAGAGAGTTTCACATTTGCAAAATAATTTTATAAGATCATCCATGTTTGCAAATGTTTCAAATGTTTCTCGTGCACATGTTTATGGTCAACAAAATCAAATGGGCCTCTTTCATTGCACTAATTACAATCGGAAAGGTCATTTACATAATTTTTGTTTTGACCGTGTTTGTTCATAACCCTAGGGCTTTGAGTTTGAATGATAGGGGTCATGTCCCTAACCAATTCAGCACCAAGAATTCTTGGGTGCCAAAATAATTTTAAACCAAGAATTTTAGTATTTTTATTTTTTTCTTGGTTTTGTAAAATGAGCTTTGAAAAATTTTATGTGAAAACAAACTTTCTTTGA
>NW_017981670.1:0-419 GCF_001876935.1 Asparagus officinalis | reverse complement strand
ATAGGTACGTCGAGCGAAATAATCCAAACAAGAAAACCCTCATGTATATACCTTGTATCTCAAATTATATATCCCTAAATACCAGACCCAAAATCTAATACAAGAAACATAGATAAAAGAAGGCAAACTCATCTCAGACTCAATTACGGTGTTGAGTCACAACTCGTATAAATGTCGTGTCCAGCCTATGCAAGTATAGGTGTTAACTCTCAAGATCTAAACTGATGTAGTGGATGTCCAACACATGGACTGCATATGTAAACAGTCCAACACATGGACCGAAAGTAATAAGTGTCCAACATATGGACTACACATCATAATTGCCCAACACATGGACTAGATGAGTTATGAATGTAGGCATATAAAATTGCTTATAGGTCCCTTAGCACAGCTCGGCACAAACCGACGAACCAACGAGG
>NW_017981669.1:0-419 GCF_001876935.1 Asparagus officinalis | reverse complement strand
GTGTGTGGTGTGCGCCTCGCATCACTCGGGCGCGCGCATCGCGTTACGCCTTGCGCATGTGCGCGTAAATATGCTTTGCGCCTCGCATTGCGCCTCGCGCATTGAAAACACTGGTAAGCAGTAGTATTAGGATGTGAATCATATGCTTAATTTAGTTCTTTCTTCAAATTAAGTTCCTCTCTTGTTATTCTCAGTAAAAGTCTTGTTTATGGTGTATGCAATTTATGCAATCTTTGTGTAATTGAGAGAGAGAGAGAGAGAGATCAGAGAGAGAGAGAGAGTGGTACGAGGATGTGCATGAATCATGCGCTTTAGTGCTTTATCTCCTTAAAAGTTCCTGTATTGTAGTTTGAGTTAATAAAGTCTTGTTCTAAATGTAGGCTAAATTGCACTTAAATATCCTATTGTTTTATCACTTT
>NW_017981668.1:0-419 GCF_001876935.1 Asparagus officinalis | reverse complement strand
CATATTTTTAACAGGAGTCGTCTTCATGCACAGTCTCTCCTATTGGATGATAACTAGGTGTTCAAGCAAACATTTTCCATAAGTCATGCATGTCAAACACGGTATCAAACAAGATAAGTATTATAGGTAATAATCGGGTTTTAATCTAACCATGACATTTCATGTGATTTTCCAATCTTGCCTATCTAGGCACTTGGATTCCTTTGGCACAATATCCAAAAAAAACGTGAACTCTCTAAACTCATGAGTTCATAACAAGTACAAATCGATAATTCATGTATCACATGGTCGATGTCACTAGGTCATGCCTCTGATCCATATCTGTATAGGATATCTATTCAGGTATACCAACCTAGTGGATGTGACTACGGAATCAATTAGGGGTTGTATAATTCGTCGAACACAATACATCTAACAAC
>NW_017981667.1:0-419 GCF_001876935.1 Asparagus officinalis | reverse complement strand
TAATTGGCATTTAATCGGATTAGATTAGCATAAGACCCTAATCACCCCCCCTCTAGGGTCTAACATAAACACGACGACATGTTTTCCCATTTTACATATTAGTCTCTCAAGTATTCAGTATTTACATATTAGACCCTCAAAATTTTAAATTTGCATGTTAATCCCCTCAAATCTTATGGGATCTCTTGCAAATTGCTTTCTATGTTAGTTTTTCAATTTAAAAATTTAAAATATGTTTAGATTAACTCCTAACTTAACACCCTCAATTAACAATTACCTCTTATAGAGGCTTATATAGATTTTAGATACCAAATTATCTCTCATTTAAAAGATTTATATTACTTTAGAGGGGATAAGACTACTATGAAGCTAAAAAATTATATAGTCTGGGTTTTTCCTCTAAAAATTTGGAGAATATG
>NW_017981666.1:0-419 GCF_001876935.1 Asparagus officinalis | reverse complement strand
ATAACGACTTGCCACAACGTCGAATATGTGGACTTTTGTCCTTTTCACGGCAAAAGACTAACCGGCAACACGTGTTAGGCGATGACTTATCCCTGCTTAAGATTCGGGATAAAATTCCCCGCGCGTGTGAGGCACGGATTTTGGCGTTATGAATAACGACCTGCCACAACGTCGAATATGTGGACTTTTGTCCTTTTCACGGCGAAAGACTAACCGGCAACGCGTGTTAGGCATTGACTTATCCCTGCTCAGGATTCGGGATAAAATTCCCCGCGTGTGTGAGGCACGGATTTTGGATTTGGCCCTAACTATAGGAAGGTTTGACCGCTCGATTTGTGGATCTCTCGTTCATTGGAGGAATCGAGAGGAGATTTTGGTTATGGTCCTAACTGTAAGAAGGTTTGACCAAATGGGAGTGG
>NW_017981665.1:0-419 GCF_001876935.1 Asparagus officinalis | reverse complement strand
AATCCTATCAAGGATTGAAGGAGGCAATGTCTCCTTCGGTGGTGGTGAGAAAGGTAAAATCATTGGTATTGATTCTATTGGTAAGAAACCCTCACCCATTATTAAAGATGTTTATTTAGTAAATGGCTTGAATCATAATCTTCTTAGCATTAGCCAATTAAGTGATAAAGGTTTTGATATTTCTTTTAAAACGGATAAATGCATCATTAGTATGGATGGAAAATTTGTTTTTATTACAAATCGCAAATCTAATGTTTACATTTTTGAGATGAATGAGTTAGTAAATCAAGAAGTGAAGTGTCTTGCGGCAATTGATGAAAATCCTTGGATTTGGCACAAGAGACTTGGATATGCAAATATGGAGTTAATATCAAAATTGTCTAAGAAGAATCTTGTGAAAGGGCTACCTAGCTTGCACT
>NW_017981664.1:0-419 GCF_001876935.1 Asparagus officinalis | reverse complement strand
TGTATGTCGTCAAGTTAACACTACACCTCTGACGATTTAAAATGCATTATAATAAAAGAATTTTCCAAAATCTTTCAAATAACTATCAGCATAATCTGTTTCGTGAAAAAGTCCTATTTTCGACCGCGTCCGGTCCTTTTAAACGCAAGTCCTTTGACTGCGTTCAGTCCTCTTGAACGCAAGTCCTTTGACTGTGTTCAGTCCTCCTAGACGCAAGACCTATGGCTGCGTTCAAAACAAGTCTACAACTGCGTTCAAGTTCTACAGCTGCAGAACCTGACACTGCGTTCGCACCAATGAACGCACAACATGATTACTTCAACTTCAAGAAGATGTCCTCAATGGGCCCACGTTCAGATCATACAAAAAGGAATAATTTACAGAAGTTCCAACATCACAACAAGACCGCAACGTCCCAG
>NW_017981663.1:0-419 GCF_001876935.1 Asparagus officinalis | reverse complement strand
TGTGATGATTTGAGTCAACAGGGCCATGAGTTCATTGATGGCCTCCTGTTGAGATTTGAGCATGGCCTCATGTTCATCAAGTCTCTTTGAAAGGTCTTCGGAATGTTCTGCCATGTGGGCGAAGCTCCCATGCCCAACGAAAGAGCTTGATGATTGGGACTCCGCAATGGCTGAGTGTACGACATCGGAATTAGTTCCTCTGGCTAAACTCCGATAGTTGATAGGAGGAATGGCTCCTGTTCGAGTTCGAGTACGTTGGTAGATTCCTTCAAACTCGTTAGTGATTGCTCTGACGCTTGGAGAACGATCTGTCTCTGACTCATCAGAACTAGGGATTGATGATTTCCCTTTGCCAACCATGTTAGAAGTGACTCCAATGTATTCATCCTCTAAAGTCTTCTTCCTGTGATGATGTCGTC
>NW_017981662.1:0-419 GCF_001876935.1 Asparagus officinalis | reverse complement strand
AGAAGGAAGATATTGAGTACATTCTTTAAAAGAAATAGATGGTAGAGATTTTCGATTGCCAAAAATAAATTGAAAATTTATTCTGATATTAGTTAAAACAAATTATACATAAATTTTATAAATAGATTAATAACGAGGATTATAGTTTGCCTATTTACAAAAGTAGATTAATTAAGACTATAAACAAGTAAACATCAGTCATCTTTTCTACAATTTTATAAGGTTATTTTGTGTTAACCCCTTAAATCATATTTTGGAATTAGTACGCGAAATCATTATAATTGCTACTATGTCTCTTAATTCTTAAGCTATTGCTCAACATTGGAATCGCTATTAGGTCCGCAATTCTCAGGTTATTTTGAAAACAGTCCCTCATATTAATAAGAGAATAGCAATTAAATGGATTAATTTGAAGCAAA
>NW_017981661.1:0-419 GCF_001876935.1 Asparagus officinalis | reverse complement strand
ACACTAGACAAACAACATTAGTAGTAAATTGTTTGTAAATCATCATCAAAACAAGAAGGCCAACAGATTTTACCTTGGACTTCAGCCTTGTGTGAACCCAGGAGCGTCACATTAGTTAAGCCTCAAATAGAAGGGTTTACAATTACTTCTGAGGAGGCGGAATAAGTGACTGAATGAGCGTTGTTCTGCCTCATAAGCAAGGGCATACATGGTAATTAAACCGAAGTAGGAAAAAGAACCTCTTTTGTTAGCTGTAGTAATTAGCAAATATAAGGTTATTTTCATCCCATTTATTAGAAAAATATGATATGCAATATTTAAGTGAAAGAAATTAGTTGATTTAATATAATAATCTAAATGTATATTGATGTCAATGAATGAGTTTATACTAATCAATACATATGTTGTTTATTCACAAA
>NW_017981660.1:0-419 GCF_001876935.1 Asparagus officinalis | reverse complement strand
AGATATAGACATTTATATGCCCATAAGACTAATTTATTAGCACTTGCATCCTCTGAACCTCAAGCCATGCTATTCTCTCATTAGGTTGTTAGGTTGAGATGTCATCTGGGAATCATGTTAATAACTTTTCCCCTTGATATTTAGAGGACAATTTATTTTTTAGAGTTAAACTAATGTAGTTTTAAACAAAGGAACATGACTCAACAGAGTAAAAAGACACAAAATTCTATTTGATGGACAAGACATCAAAGCATATGAGAAAAAAATCCGTAAAAATAATAGGAAAAAAGAAATTCCAAGGTTTATAAACAATGGCCTTACAAGCAGTAAAAACAAGGACAAAGATTCAGAAGATTTGGAAGGCGACAAAATTAATGTAACCCGCACAAATTTTGCATGCAAAACACCAGTTGAGAAGT
>NW_017981659.1:0-419 GCF_001876935.1 Asparagus officinalis | reverse complement strand
CTCTTCAAATACCCCATATAAAGTGACCTTTGGCTCTTCTCCTCTTCACATCTTCTTATTTGGGTGATTCCCCTTTGAACGAGATCTAGGGTTTTTTGGGTTCTTCTTGATTTCGAGCTTTTCCTTCAGTTTTCTTATCTTTCAAGTTCGATTCCTTCTATCCTCTGGTAAAACCGAGCCCATCTCTTGTATTTTATGTTTGTTTTGCTATTTAATTCGAGATCTCATCTTTAAACCCTAATTTTCCTTGTTCCTAGGTTGATTTCACTATGTCTCCCAAGAAATCCAGGGTTCCCAAAGGGAAATCTGCAGCCCAGGCGTCTGATGAGGTTGAGGCTACCGCTACATCGTTCGGAGGTAAGTTTTTAACTTCTTTTCTGTCCAAAAATTAATGCTTTTGTTCACATAACCTCGTTTGT
>NW_017981658.1:0-420 GCF_001876935.1 Asparagus officinalis | reverse complement strand
CTAATTATATTATAAATATATGACATGATATATAAAGTATAAAGTAATAATATATTCAATATATTATATAAAATATTATTATAGTTATTATATATATAAAGTAAAATATTATAATATTTTATACAGTACATTATATCCTATGATACTATGTTATAATGTATTAAATTAAATAATATATTATTAAAGTATTACAGTAAATATATTGTTCATATATTATATCAATTATTATATAATGTAGGATACTAACATAATTTAATATAATATAATAATTAATAATATTAATTAGTAATTATAGTATAACATATTATATTTTTATATAAATAAAATAATGTATTATATTAAATATTATAGTATTAAAATATTATATTAAATATATTGATCTTATATTATATTAATTATTATATAGTATAGCATGCTAAT
>NW_017981657.1:0-420 GCF_001876935.1 Asparagus officinalis | reverse complement strand
GAGCTGACAGAAACCCAGATTTGGGTTTCTGTCCGCTTGGCGGTCGACCGGAGCGGTCGACCGCTGGGCTCGTTTTAGGGCTGCGGTTGACCGCAGAGCTTTATCGGTCGACCTCGACGCTCTGTCGGTCGACCGCGAGGTCGCAGCGGTCGACCGCCAGATGCGTATCAGTGTGCGGTCGACCGGTGCGGTCGACCGCCGCACTGTCTGCTGTATATGTTCTGTTTTGTGTATTTTTAAGTATTTCACTCATGTTCGAGAGTTTGACTGAATTATCTGACATTGGTATTTAGTCATACTATGTATCCATGCATGATAGATGGCCTGAGGGTATAAATTGGGGACTTACACACTGATTTGAGTATGGATTGATATAAGTAGGTTATTCTATATATCTCACTGACATTTGCACAATTTTCA
>NW_017981656.1:0-420 GCF_001876935.1 Asparagus officinalis | reverse complement strand
GCTCGCAGCCATGCGAGCCAGTTCGTACTACCTCGGGTGTTTTGGCTCTAACTCTCTCGTCCGATCTCGTAATGAGGTGATTCAAGATGCGTTGGAAAGCTGGCGAAAAGACCTACAACTTTTATATTTTTAGTTTCTTCAGAATTAAATCACAACATAGCCTAAATATCATTTTTTGTGCGAGCCATCATTTGGTGACTCGCATGGGTGCGAGTCACCGAGCCAGTTCGTACTACCTTGGGTGTTTTGGCTCTAACTCTCTCGTCCAATCTCGGAATGAGGTGATTCAAGATGTGTTGGAAAGATGACGAAAAGACCTACAACGTTTGTGTTTTGAGTTTCTTCAGAATGAAATCACAACATGGCCAAAATATCACTTTTTGTGCGAGCCACCATTTGGTGACTCGCATGGGTGCGAGT
>NW_017981655.1:0-420 GCF_001876935.1 Asparagus officinalis | reverse complement strand
ATGCCTGCCCCAAAGTACCGGAAATTCGCACGGCGAAAGCAATCGTAGGGATTGTCTGAAACAGCAATATTCTCCCGCGCAATTAAGTCGCGGAGCTGGGTCATCTCCCACACGTTTTTGGCATCGTACTCCGGGAGACAATATATGATGCACATCTTGCCAATGCAAAATGAGACGGTTGCAACCGAGAGGGGCGTGTTGCAGGATGGGCGGACATCGATACCAAGTTGGAGCCTTCCATCCCTTTGAATCCGGTCTCTATATCGTCTTATCATCCTGGTGACCCACGAACTCAACTCCTCATTGCTATCGGTCACCTACTATGGCAACATTGTACACATGAGCTATATCAGCTTGTATACTCTCTCCTAACTACTTCCCTAAGCTAGTCCCTCCCTACAATGGCTTTCCGATTTGAAG
>NW_017981654.1:0-420 GCF_001876935.1 Asparagus officinalis | reverse complement strand
TTTTTTGGTGTCCAAATAACATAAACTCAAGCTCTATTTATAGACCTTGAAAAATAAAAAATAAGGGTGGAAAAAAAATTAATTTAGAGCAATTATTGATATAAAAAAAGTCATTTAAATAATGGAATAAAGAAAAACAAAAGAAAAACAAAAAATAACAAAATACTCTCTCTTTTGTGAACATGGACACGCGCCTGTGTCCCTCTCACTGTCCTAGCTTCGCTGACGTGGCGCAAGGAGATTGGTTTTTGCATTTTTTTGTTTTTTTTTTAAGGCAGCTGCTGACAAGCCGTACAAGATGGAGAAAATTAATGGATAGGCAAATTTTGCCTTTTCTCTCTCCAACTTTTCATTTGCCTACCCAATTGTTACCCATTGCACCAAAAAACATACCCAATTGTTAGCCATTGGAGATGGTCT
>NW_017981653.1:0-420 GCF_001876935.1 Asparagus officinalis | reverse complement strand
AGCCAAGCCAAAAGTTCTCCAAATGCTTCAACCAAAGCTAATTCAAGATTATCCAAAAAGGATCCATTTCTAGCTGACTTCTCGTCTATTTTTAGGTGTTTAAGGGGTGTAACCACCCCACCACCCCCCTAAATCACTCCTTAATGAGGGTTTAATGCTCTTAATTCATGGAAAATGGTTTGAGAACCATTTAAAACATGTTTGAATTAGTCAAACGCGAGATTCGCGTTCAGGAATCAATCCTCACATTTAGAACTAAAAACGCGGTAGCGAGCTCTGCATATTGGGCTAACAACACAGTAGTTAGCTCCACGTCTTGATCATAGAACACGGTGATGAACTCCGCACAATGATGTGCTCCGCGTCTTAATCTCTGAACGCAGCGATGAGCTCCATATCTTGATCTTGAATCACAGCTAT
>NW_017981652.1:0-420 GCF_001876935.1 Asparagus officinalis | reverse complement strand
ATGACAATTATAAACTAAACCTTACAAATGTTAAAATGATTGGCTTTTTTTTTTGCACAGAACACCCCATCTTCAAGTTTTATTTTTGCATACCCCCCCCAACAATTTTTGGGTTTGCATAAAACACCCAAAAAAATTTATTTTTTTAGATTTTATTCTCAATTTTAAATAAATACCCAATTGAATGCTTGAAGATTATGTGTTTTTGCATAAAAACCCCCAACAATTATGGGGTTTGCATAAAACACCCTAATTTTTTTAGATACAAGATATCCTCAATTAAGTTCCAAGTTCCAATTTTTGTGTTTTTGGACATAAACCCCCCAAGCATTTTTCGGATTTGCATAAACCCCTAAATTTTCGGATTTTGTACAAAATCCCCAAGTTAAACCCTAAATTTATTCAATTTCTATCATGAAT
>NW_017981651.1:0-420 GCF_001876935.1 Asparagus officinalis | reverse complement strand
GAGGAGCAACATCCAGAATGGCTTGCCAATATCGTCCCAGTCCTTAAGAAGAACGGGAAGGTCAGGATTTGTATCGACTTTCGAGACCTCAACACTGTGTGCCCGAAAGACGATTTCCCCCTTCCTATCACGGATGTCATCATCGACAATACGTGCGGGTTCGAGAGGATGTCCTTCATGGATGGTTTCTCTGGCTATAATCAAATAAAGATGCATCCAGATGACGAAAAGCATACCGCGTTTAGAACACCCCTTGGTGTTTTTTGTTACACGGTCATGCCCTTCGGTTTAAAGAATGCAGGTGCCACATACCAAAGAGCCATGTCGAAGATTTTCCAGGAGCATCTCCGAAAGACTGTCGAGTGTTACGTGGATGATTTGGTTGTGAAAAGTCGCGATAAGAAAGACCACATTAAGGAC
>NW_017981650.1:0-420 GCF_001876935.1 Asparagus officinalis | reverse complement strand
GATGCCTCTAGAAGAGGACTGGGATGTGTACTTATGCAAAATGAAAAAGTCATAGCATATGCTTCAAGGAAGTTAAAGCCTTATGAACAAAACTATCCCACTCATGATCTTGAGTTAGCGGCAATACTGTTTGCTCTCAAAATTTGGAGACATTATATATATGGAGTACATTGTGAAATATACACTGACCACAAGAGTTTGAAATATATATTTACCCAGAAGGAGTTTTGTGAAATATACACTGACCACAAGAGTTTGAAATATATATTTACCCAGAAGGAGTTGAATTTACGGCAAAGAAGATGGTTGGAGTTTCTGAAAGATTATGATATGACCATCAATTATCACTCCGGCAAGGCAAATGTTGTTGCTGATGCCTTGAGCCGCAAGAATTCATGCAATTTAGCATGCTTAATTACT
>NW_017981648.1:0-421 GCF_001876935.1 Asparagus officinalis | reverse complement strand
CCGAGTGCAATCTCCCCAAACGAAGCACCACCCAAGTCGGCAACAAAGAAAAGAAGAAATAGAAGAAAATTGGTCCAAAATCGCTGAAGAAATCGCCTGAAAATCGCCAAAATCCGACGTGAAAAAACCCTAAAAACCCTAAATCCCGACTTATATAGCCTCTGCCTCGCTGAGCGAGACAGAAAACCCTGTCTCGCTGAGCGAGACAGAAAACCCTGTCTCGCTAAGCGAGACAGAAAACCCTGTCTCGCCGAGCGAGACAGAAAACCCTGTCTCGCCGAGCGAGGCAGAAAAGTCCGTCTCGTCGAACGAGACAGCAAACTCTTCTATCTCGCTCCATGAAACAGTAGATATTCTCTTGGTCAAAAGCCAAGTGTAATACAGATGATTACTCCAATAGGTACACGAGTCTAAACTGTAT
>NW_017981647.1:0-421 GCF_001876935.1 Asparagus officinalis | reverse complement strand
TGGCCCCACTAAAAATAACAACACTGGGGGTGGACCCACCAGTGATGATAACACTGGGGGTGGCCGTATTATTCCTCTCGATGATTGTCCAAAACAGGATATAGATCAGGTCGAAAAGATGAAGGATCTCGAAAGAAAAATCGACGTCCTGATGTCTGCTCGAGAGGTGAAGAGGACCGGTATCCCGTATCCTTACCCAAGAAAGTGGGATTCGATCCCGTATCCGGCAAAGTTCAACCTAATCAACGGTATCCCGTATCCTTACCCAAGAAAGTGGGATTCGATCCCGTATCCGGCAAAGTTCAACCTAATCAACCCGGCACTGTTCACAAAAAGGACGACGCCCCTCGCACCTCGACCACTCTATAGATAATCCAATCACCAGAGCGGATCGAATTCTTCGTCAAGCATCCAACGCACC
>NW_017981646.1:0-421 GCF_001876935.1 Asparagus officinalis | reverse complement strand
TTTTCACACTGCGATGATCTGCACAAGTTTCAAAAAAGTTCCACAAATTTGGCGGTAACAAAAAACTTCGCTTGATAAACTCTAGTAATGGTATTTGCTCTGGGATAGAAATTTTCAAATGCTCAGAGGGACGTTGTGAAACTCCCGAAAGTTGAAAGGTTTTTCCTCTTTAAGTTTTCATGTTCAAAAATTGTGCAGTTCATCTCACAGTTCAGGCGGTTTTGTGAAATTTGATGTAAAATTTGGAGTTGTAGGAATTTTTCTTTTTGCCCCCCCCCTCATTAGCTTGGATGATTGATTGCTTGGTTTCAGGACACGGGTATTGAGGCATATGGCTACAGAGCTGAAGCTAGATATGAGGAGTGATGGGTTCGTTCGAGTTAAGGATCTGCTTTTGCTGAATTTGACGACTTACGCGAAA
>NW_017981645.1:0-421 GCF_001876935.1 Asparagus officinalis | reverse complement strand
CTATTATATAATATTTTATAATTATTAATTTATTACAATTTATTTATTAAAAAGTTAATAATATTATAGAAATTATACTTTTGTATAGTATGCTATTATATCATTCTTATATTATTATTTATTATTAATAACTTTTTTATTTATTATTAGTTTATTTATATTTTATTATTATTTATTTATTATATAATATATTATTAACATATTAAATATTGGTACTTAATATGTTATTATAATATTATATAAGATATTTTATTTATTATATTTTTATATTCTTTAATAAATATTACTAATATATTAAATTAACTATAATATAGTATAGTATAATATAATAAGCATGTTGATGATAACTCTATATTAATTACATTTAATATATTATGTTATATATTATATTAACACATTCTCAAACTCAAAACCAAAACAC
>NW_017981644.1:0-421 GCF_001876935.1 Asparagus officinalis | reverse complement strand
CTCTCGGCATGCTGGGAAGATAATAGTGGACCCCGTCCACCATGCGGAACCACCTGCTCTCCTTGATCAGCAGGGCGGAAGGATTAGTCGCAGCATCACCGAACAAGAACTGGAGTTTTTGTAACTCCGTCCTGGCTTCGTCTGTCAACACCGCGTCGGTGGTCAGCTCACACAGCGTTAGATGGTGCCCATCAGTGACTCTATTTATTAGACCATCTGGCTTATCAGCAGAGAACACAGGCACCAGATCCAAGGAAGGAAATCGGGGAGGCGTCGTAAAGCCTGTGCCTCCGGCGAGACCGAAAGCCACACCCTTCGAAAGAGCTTCGTCAGAAAAGGTCGCTGCAAGAAAGAACCAAAGAATCAAGACAGAATCCGCCCTAAGGGTAAATCCGCCTATCAAGCAAAGACGGGCGAATTC
>NW_017981643.1:0-421 GCF_001876935.1 Asparagus officinalis | reverse complement strand
TAAAAATCTGGAAATAGTACAAAACTAGCCGTTATGAGCTTATCAGTCGACTGATCAGTCGACTGATCAGTCGACCGATGACCTCATCAGTCAACTGATCAGTCGACTAAAAAGAAACATAGGTTTTTTGATAATTCTAGGTATTTTCATCAGTCGACTAATAAATTTCATAAGTCGACTGATAACACTGTATCAGCCTGATTGAAACAGAAAATCTGATTTTTAAAGTGCCTTTAAAAATAGCAAATAAATTCCAAAAAATGTAAAACTTTGGTAAATCATTATAAACATATAAATGAACATGTTACAAAAGAATTTTTGGAATTGCACTTCTCAATAGTGAAAACTCATCATTTTTTAAATATATCCAAAAACATGAAAACTAAACATACATGTTTTTGTCATTTGACATAAACACAAT
>NW_017981642.1:0-421 GCF_001876935.1 Asparagus officinalis | reverse complement strand
TTACCTATAGGTCCCCACACACAGCTCGAGACGGAGAAGAGATGATAAACATTACTATTCGAGTCACAGAAGCTCATTTGATGATGACAAACACATGAAGTCAGTCGACAGACCATGCGAAGCAATGGAATTTTGGAATAACCGAAACACGAATGAACCGGTAGCTGCACGTCGCTTACGAAAGATGAAGTGCCCCTCATATCCCATTTACTCCACACATGATTCAATCATGAGATCTTGTAGATCTCCTCGTCGTCTTTTCAACAAATTCTGGATCGCGTGATTCTGAGTTCGGATGATGAAAATACGGCAAAAACGGACGGAGCGCGCGAGACCAAGCCCTAAGCCAAACCAAGACACCCCATGGTGTCTCGGCCAAGCCGAGACACCCATGAGTGTCTCGGCCAAGCCAAGACACCCA
>NW_017981641.1:0-421 GCF_001876935.1 Asparagus officinalis | reverse complement strand
TAGTGATAGGGATTCCTTGTTTACAAGCCTCTTTTGGAAAGAACTGTTTAAATTACAAGGCAGTCAATTAAAGTTCAGTTCAGCATACCATCCCCAGACTGATGGCCAGACAGAGATCATTAACAAAATTCTAGAGGGTTATCTGCGTTGTTTTTGTTGCCACAAACCTAAAGAATGGAGTAAATGGTTGCCTTTAGCTGAGTATTGGTATAACACCACCTGGAAAGTATCTACAAATACCACTCCTTTTACAACTGTATATGGTAGGCAGCCTCCTTCCTTGCTCACATATATTCCTAACAGCTGTAAGGTTGAAGCAGTGGATGGGGCTCTTTTTTCCAGAGATATAGCTCTCCAATTTTTAAAAGACAGCTTGAAGAAATCAGTGGTACAAATGAAGAAATTTGCAGATAGACACAGA
>NW_017981640.1:0-421 GCF_001876935.1 Asparagus officinalis | reverse complement strand
GAGCCCAGATCCGCTTTCAGAAGCCTATAAATAGAGGGGGATGGCTCATTTTTCAAGGGTTGGAATTTTGGAGCCGAAACTCTGCCGGATTGAGAACTCACCCTCGAATTTTCAACTTAGAAGACTCGGACTCTCAGATCTGGTTCTTGGCGATTATCCACGCCAAATAAGGTAGGAGTTCGAGAGAGATCAGATCTGAGATCTGCACGGTAACCCTTCGGATCAAAGCTTGGTCTTTGATACCGAGAAGAGTCTCGATTTCGCTTAGTCGATTTCGATTACTACGGGCTATTATTTCCTTGGTGAAATAATCCCCTCGGCTATTATTTCCTTCGTGAGATAACACCCATCGTACCGTGTAGATCCGACTGGATCAAGATCGCGCGGTGGTCCACGGATTAACCCCGGCGCAGGCAAAGAA
>NW_017981639.1:0-421 GCF_001876935.1 Asparagus officinalis | reverse complement strand
AGATTCAAACTATATCAATATTTAAAATATATAAACTCTTAACTGGTTATTTTTCCAGATTTCTCTTTGTGCTTGTTTTATGCATTTGTACTCATATATTCACAAATATACATTAAACTAATCTCAAATTAATTTTTATCATACTCAAACATTAAAATATATTATTTTTCACCATATAACATATTTATTATTATTTATCCCAAAAAATTAAAATATTCGGTGTTTTCATTCTTCCTCCTGAAAGAATTTTGTCTCTGAAATTCCGCATTCGTATCTTAGAGATTAATAATACCAGAAAAGCATGTTGAGAGGATAATCCAGACAAGAAAACCCTCACATATACATCTCGTACCTGTAGGGTGAATATTTGATTTCCCGAAAATGGGGAGTGTTCGTTTGTATTAATAAGAAGGCTTATTAC
>NW_017981638.1:0-421 GCF_001876935.1 Asparagus officinalis | reverse complement strand
GCTTAAGCTTACTGTTATGTTAAAGTAAAATTTTGATTTTGATGATAATTTTGATCCAATGATAGAACTAAAATCTGATTTTTATTTTGAACTCCAAATTGAACAAAACTGAGGTCATATGAAAGATATATGAATCTAGTTTTTAAAACAGAAAGAAAATCTTAAAAAGGATTTATATTGAGAAAGATATAGTCTTTTTAGTAACGACATGTCATGCAGAAAACTGCAACCTGTGTGATCAACTTCAACTGAAATCTGGTTTTGATTTTTAACTTCAAATTGAATAAAACTGATGTCATATGAAATATATGTGCATCTAGTTTTTAAAAAATAAAGAAAATCTTAAAAAGGTTTTGTATAGAGAAAGATATACTCTTTTTACCAACAACATGTCTTGCAGGAAAACTGCTGCACATATATG
>NW_017981637.1:0-421 GCF_001876935.1 Asparagus officinalis | reverse complement strand
ATGTCCCTTTAGTTTGATGTCCTATACTAAGCTCCGCTAATTTGATCTCAGCAGGCTCGAGAATAGTAGCAGGTGCAGCTGTCGACGGTATATCGACTCATCTAGGTGATTCTGCAATGCCCATCGAGTTTGGGGGAATAGCAGCCTGAAGATGAGAATTGAACGGCTGACTCATGGCCATGCTTCCCTCCAATTGGGAAGAGACAGAACCCTCAGGCAAACTGGAGATATCAGGAATCATAGTCATATCAGTCCTAGTGGTTGGTCCTACGATTACAATTCTTTGTCAAAGTCAAATAGAGATTTCGACAAATGAAGAGAATGATGATGTAGGGGATTATGTGCATACCTATAAATGAACCACCCTCAGGTAAACTAGGGATGCCAGAAATCGTAGCCGTACCAGTCCTAGTGGCTGGGG
>NW_017981636.1:0-421 GCF_001876935.1 Asparagus officinalis | reverse complement strand
ATATCCTATGATTGAGAGAGAATGTCTCGCCTTGGTGTTTGCCATTCAGAAGATGCGGCATTATCTGGTTAGGCAGACCATTTATGTCATCTCTAAAGTTAATCCGGTTCGAGTATTCATGACTCAACGGGCTTCCATGAGCTGGCGATTAGCAAAATGAGCCTTACTCTTGTCACAATACGACTTACATTTTAAACAACAGAAGTCAGTAAAAGGGCAGGCCATCTGTGATCTCCTGGCAGACAATCCAACTACGGACACTGCCGAGGTATATGATGATCTACCCGATGAAGCCCACGAAGTCAACGCAACTTCGCACCAGCAAGTATGGCGTCTATACTTCGACGGTGCATCACGAGCAACTAATGTAGCAAGTGCTCCTGGAAGTTCTAAGATTTCTTCCGGAGTGGGAGTTGTCTTA
>NW_017981635.1:0-422 GCF_001876935.1 Asparagus officinalis | reverse complement strand
GATCTGAAATAAATGAGGACCCGGGGCTGTATTTATAGGCTCCAGGGGGTTTCGGGCGGTTAAAACAGCTTAAAAGGCCATTTCTGCGTTGGAGACACCCCAGGGTGTCTCAAACTGGGCCGAGACACCCTTGGGTGTCTCGGCCTTGGCCGAGACACCCAAGGGTGTCTCGTCCATGCCGAGACACCTCGGGTTCCCCAGTTCAGCCTGAGACGCTCCGTTATGCCTGTTTGATTGTTTCCGACGTAAATTCTTCGTCCGAACTCGGATTTGAGTGATTCCAAGTGCGTTGGAAAGCTGACGAAGAGTTTTATAAGCTCCAATGATTATATCATTAGTTGAACAAATGAGAAATGAAGGGTATTTCGCCGTTTGTGAACGATACGAGGTTCCCGATCAGTTCGTATCTTCATCATTCCGAA
>NW_017981634.1:0-422 GCF_001876935.1 Asparagus officinalis | reverse complement strand
ATTGCTCCCCCTATCAAAATGCCATATGGAGTGAATGCAATAAAGATCATGGCAAAACATGTAAGCAAGCAAAAATTTGCAAAACAACGTACATGCAAAAGAACAATAAGAACACATGTGTATATATAACATCATGAAGTGCGTTACAAAGATTTCAAGATGTATATATACAAACCAAACATTTATCATACTTGCCCCAAAGAGATGAAATGAGGATCAAAAAAAGACATCATTAAAAAAAATATTTATGAAGGAGGATCCATGAAGGATAAAAGATTTCAAGATGTATATATACAAACCAAACATTTATCATACTTGCCCCAAAGAGATGAAATGAGGATCCAAAAAAGACATCATTGTAGGCTGTCTAAAAATCACAATAGATAGCTTATTCAAACAAGCTCCGACAACGGAGGTCACAA
>NW_017981633.1:0-422 GCF_001876935.1 Asparagus officinalis | reverse complement strand
CGTAATTTGTTATTATATTTTAAGAATTAAAGAAGGAAACATTCATCGGAAGTCAACAATTGGACATGATAGATAAATGCCCATTATATATTTACCATAAAATAGATCTAGTTTTGCTAAAACAGAACCATAGCAGTTAAATTGTAACCCCAATATCTAGGTTCCTTTCTAGTATAGAGTGCAAGACCACATCACTGTCATAATATCTAAGGACAAGTTTTTTTTATCTCCAGCATACAAAATTATCAAAGTTCCTAAAAATGAAAGCATTGGCATTAGCCATTTGTTAACTCGCACAATGAAATCTTAAATGTAGGATTAACATATATAATATGAGTCATTATGATTCACACCAGTATTGGAACTATGTCAGTAGTAAAACTATACTTATAACGTATCAATTGATATGTTATGCATAAATA
>NW_017981632.1:0-422 GCF_001876935.1 Asparagus officinalis | reverse complement strand
ATAGAATACGGAGTCGGTGTGGAAGTTTTCTACTCCTCGGAAGGGGTATTTTTCTGCGATCAAGGTTCTAACTTCGCCCTTGTCGTTGGCGTACTTCATGACCTGGTGCAGAGTAGATGGGACAATGCGGTTTGCATGTATCCACGGTCGTCCTAGCAAGAGATTGCAGGACGTGTCCGCATCTATGATGTAGCATGCGACCTCAGACTTGAGATCTCCGATCTGGCATCTGAGCTTGATCTTTCCCAAGGGTCGGGTGCTGTTTGCATTGAACCCGAAAATAGTAGTCTGGGTGGTGTGCAGTCGGTGCATAGGGATCCCTAAGACCTGCATGACCCTGCATGTCTTCTTGGGTGAACGATATGCAGGGTAGACTTCTCGCTGCTTGCAGGCATTGCAGACAAGTTTGATCATCAGAGGCT
>NW_017981631.1:0-422 GCF_001876935.1 Asparagus officinalis | reverse complement strand
GGACTCAAGCTTCGGACCTTGAGTGCTTTGATGTACCAATGAGTGAGGCTCGTAGATGGTCAACACCTCAGTACATTGGGTAACCAGTTTCGAAGTATTGCGAACTCCTATGTCAAGATGGAATCTACCCTTAGTTGTCTGAGTATATCCCCTAGAGTCGATTGGCAGTCTGATTGCGGGAACCTGTACAGCTACTCGACTTAGAGTAGAAGCACATCAGAGGATCTAATCGTGTATCAAGGACAAGAGGTAATTGAATAGGTTGACAGATCTTATCTCCTGTTCTATTACGGATATTATAGTGGAGGGGTATATTCATCAATACACAATATCAGGTCTAGGCTTGCGTAAGAAATTCTTCTACCGTCAGAGTTCAGCAAACACTCTTTAGTGGAATCAGTGTTTGTTAACTGAGCTAGGTG
>NW_017981630.1:0-422 GCF_001876935.1 Asparagus officinalis | reverse complement strand
ACCTCTGACAAACCCACTTATCAATCCTCGTCAATAGGATGATAAGTCCCCAAAGTTGCTCCAATCGCAGCACAAATCTTGTCACGTTAACAATACACCTCTGACAAACCCACTTATCAATCCTCGTCATAGGATGATAAGTTCCCAAAGTTGCTCCAATCGTAACACAAATCCTGTCACGTTAACACTACACCTCTGACAAAATCAACTTATCGACTCTCTCCAATAGAGCGATAAGTCCTCAAAATTGCTTCCATAGCAATATTTTTCTTGTCATGTTAACACTACACCTCTGACAAAAATCCAATTATCGACTCTCTCCAATAGAGCGATAAGTTCTCAAAATTGCTTCCACCGCAATATCTTTCTTGTCACGTTAACACTACACCTCTGACAAAAATCCACTTATCGACTCTCTGGAG
>NW_017981629.1:0-422 GCF_001876935.1 Asparagus officinalis | reverse complement strand
TCAAATTATGCGCATAACTATGCGGAAACAAAGATATAGGTTCCTTTACCTCTGCGCACACTCGTGTGGATACAACAACATAGGTACATTGACCTCTGCACACACTCGTGCGGATACAACAACATAGGTACATCGACCTCTGCACACACTCGTGCGGATACACCAACATAGGTACGTCGACCTCTGCGCACACTCGTGAGGATACAACAACATAGGTACATCAACCTCTGCACACACTCTAGTGCGGATACAACAACATAGGTACATCGACCTCTGCGCACACTCGTGCCGATACAACAATATAGGTACGTTGACCACTGCGCACACTCATACGGATACAACAACATAGGTACATCGACCTCTGCGTACAATCGTACGGATACAACAACATAGGTACATCGACCTCTGCGCATACTCTAGTG
>NW_017981628.1:0-422 GCF_001876935.1 Asparagus officinalis | reverse complement strand
ATCGGCTCGTTCAGCCTGCTGAAGTTTTTGTAATGCCGTGTTCAAGTCCATCCTTCTGTCTTCTCGAACCTTTTTTTTTGTCAACTTAGTTGGTGCTTCAGGCATCACAACTAAACTGAAAACTCATGTAAATTATGGCCCGTAGTGGCCCTTTTGCTTATTCTGTTCACCTTTGCTTTGCGCATACAGTTTTCTTTCTTTGACTGCGCCGTTGGGCATTTGAATTGAACTTGACGATCCACTGATTGTCCTGTTTAGGACTTAGTCACATTAAGCTCTTGTTTTACCTTCTGTTGCTCATAGCGTGGGATCGGATTAACTCCGATCTTCGCGTTGTGGCTCCAACGGGATCAGGAGAGTAACCCTTGGATCGCAATAAAGAACAAACGTTTGCCTTTACGGCCAACTGAAGAACTTGACTT
>NW_017981627.1:0-422 GCF_001876935.1 Asparagus officinalis | reverse complement strand
CTGGTGGTACGGGATCAGGTCTTGGTTCCTGACTTCATACTCTCCACGGACTTGGTTGAATATCAATTGAGAATCCCCAAAGGCTTCGAGATATTCGACCCCCAGATCCTTGGCGAAACTGAGTCCAATGAGAAGCGCGTTGTATTCGGCTACGTTATTGGAGCACGGACTAGTTAATGAATAAGCTCGAGGCATCACATGCTTCCCCGAGGAGATTAAGACAACTCCAACCCCGGAGGAAACCGTAGAACCTCCCGGGGTTATTACCCTATTAACTGACCTTGAGGCACTATCGAAATATAATTGCCATACTTGTTGGTGCGACGTAGTGTTAACCTCGTGGGTTTCATCTAGCAAATCATCATATACTTCTGCCGTATCTGTGGTCGGGTTTGCCACCAGAAGATCACAAATCGCTTGTC
>NW_017981626.1:0-422 GCF_001876935.1 Asparagus officinalis | reverse complement strand
CTTCCCTCAACCAGCCCCTGCTGCAGCCGCATACCACCCGACAGCCAAGCTCCATCTGCCCCTTCGACGTCGGACACCTCCAGCACCTCCCCTTCGCTGTCTAGACCCACGTCGACCACCGCTGACGATCACGTTGCCTCGAGCACCTAACAACGCCTTTGGATTCGTAGTCCACTTGTTCGAACCCCGAGGCAAGATCCCGCTTCTCTTTGATTCGTTATTTTTATTTGATGTTTATAGATTAGACTGATATGTATTATCTGCGTGGGTTTGTTGAGAATATTATGGTGGTTATATTTTGTGAATTGATGCTATTTATGATGAGTAGATATATTGAAAAGTAGTTTATGATCAATTACAAAATATTATTGAAAGAAAGAATAATTTTTAAAAGGGAGTATTCTGAATTATTATAATGAGAA
>NW_017981625.1:0-423 GCF_001876935.1 Asparagus officinalis | reverse complement strand
TGAGAGATTAGTTGTCTCCAAGAATGACATTCTGCAACTCCTATTCGGGCTAGGAGGTCGGTTTGCAAGTTGTGTCGACAGGTCTCTACTAACGTAGACTGTGTCATACCTGACGAACACCGGAGAGCCATGGATCGGAACCTTTGGATGAAGGCTTTGACGGACTCCCTCTTCTTCTGCTTGGTGGCGAGAAGGGTATGAATGGAGACTTCTGTGTTGGCCTTCTTATTTTGATGATGATTTACAAACAATTTACATCTAATATTGTTTGTCTAGTGTTTGTGTTTTATATTGATTCTAGGCAAACAATATGTTGGAGGATGGATGGATTGAGCCTACATGATCATATCAAGAGGAGGTTGGCAGAACTGTGGAGTGAAGCAACATACAATTCAAGTTAAAGATCAAGTTCAGCTTCATCCG
>NW_017981624.1:0-423 GCF_001876935.1 Asparagus officinalis | reverse complement strand
AGATGCAGCCGGTTTGGATTAGTTGATTTTGATGGGGGTGAGATTGTTTGGACTCTCGTTTGAGTTCTCAACTTGTTGTGGATTGACTTCGTACTGGCCAATACAAGTGAGACATTTGATTACTTTGGTGTCGGCTCAGTTTTGAGAAAACTTTACCGAGGTGGAGAATTGTGAAGATGTGGGGGCCACAACCCACGTGAGGAGAAAAACAAAACCGCGTGAATCAATCACGCGTGAAGAGAGAACCCAAGGCCGGCCCACCCGAATGCAAATGCTGCCTATATATAACAATTGTTTATTAGGTTTTTTGTGTGCGGAAGATTTGTGCAGCTGTTTTTTTTTCTTTTCTTTTGACGGCGTGTGAGGTGCAGGCTGCGGCTGCAGGTGAAGAAAACAGAGGAGAAAAGCAGCGGCTGTGTTGAG
>NW_017981623.1:0-423 GCF_001876935.1 Asparagus officinalis | reverse complement strand
TAAACCAAACTTAAACAAACACTAAACAAGTTTAAACCCTTGTTAAACTATTTTAAAATATTCTCTTGGATGGTTAAAAGAAAACAGCAAAGGGGTATTTATACCCACACAAACCTCAGCCAAAAACCCAAACAAAAAGACAAAACAATCCAAAGCAACGGTAATAAAACTAGCCGTTGGAAGCTGAAAAAGTCACTGTCGATCGACCGGAAAAGCAACGGTAATAAAACTAGCCGTTGGAAGCTGAAAAAGTCACTGTCGATCGACCGGAAATTTCATCGGTCGACCGGAAAATTTCATCGGTCGACCAGAAATTTCATCGGTCGACCGGAAAATTTCATCGGTCGACCGAACCGGTCGACCGACAGACTTTCTGTCGCCCAGTGAACACGAGAGTTCAGGTTCGGTCGACCGGTTCGGTCG
>NW_017981622.1:0-423 GCF_001876935.1 Asparagus officinalis | reverse complement strand
ATAGAATGTATGCATGCTTAGCTTAGAGTTAAAAATAATTTTTCAAAGTGTCTTGACTTACATATTTTTTAAAATATATATACATATACATTTAAAAAAATATTGCAAAAGAAGAGTGCGAAAAATAGGCATAAAAAACTCTTAAATTCAAGGTGATTCTATCTTATAAAGCCTAAGCTGACCGAGTAATTAAGCCCAAGGAGTATTTCCATACTTAATGACCTAAGCCCAATTGGGTTGGGATCCATTGGCCCAAAACTCGTTAAATGGTCGCTTAGAAAACCCGTTAAAGTAGAAAAAAAAATCACCAAGGAAGAAAGAGTTTAAAAAAATAAAATAAAATAAAATAAAATAAAATAAATAAATGTTTTATATATAGTTATATTTGTATATATGGTCTTGGAAAATATTTTAGATCAAGCA
>NW_017981621.1:0-423 GCF_001876935.1 Asparagus officinalis | reverse complement strand
AAAAAAAAACCGAAATTGAAGAGCTGGTCCAATCCAAATTTACAGCAAAATAGTCCGGTCATGATGTGTGTGAATTCAATTGATTTTTCTTTGGCCCATGTGCAACCATAATCCGGCCCTCTGATCTATTTGATTTTCCAAAAGAAAATCAAACTCTCCATTCATGCTGCAGGTTCACATTTCATTTGATTTTGGGTCCAAGCAATGTCCGGCCCATTCAAAATTAATTCTCTTTCATTTGATTTTCTTGTGAGAATCCAAGCAAGTCCGGCCCATATGTTTGCATTTGATGAAGTCTGCAGGTTGGTTTTGTAATCTTTGCATAAAAGTCCATTCCATTCCACCCTTTGCATCCAAGTCCCTTTCATTCCAACTTTGCATAAAAATCCAATCTTGTTTGCATCCGGTCTTGTTTCCCTTGTG
>NW_017981620.1:0-423 GCF_001876935.1 Asparagus officinalis | reverse complement strand
CCGTACGATGCTTCATACGGGGCCACACCAATTATCACTTGATAACTGTTGTTATAAGCGAACTCTATCGGTGGAATATGATTCCTTCCATCTACCTTGAAAGTCAATGACATAAGCCCACAACATATCCTCCAACATCTGATTTACTCCCTCTGTCTGACCATCCGTCTGTGGGCAAAATACACTACTGTAAGATGAATCTACTGCCAAGTGAATCCTACAAATCCTTCCAAAAATACGGAATGAACACTGAACCTTGATCTGATGCCATCGTACCTGGAACTCCATGAAGTCGAACTATCATCCAAACAAATATCCTCGCATATGCCTCGGCGGTATAAGTAGTCCTCACTAGAAGGAAATATGCTGGCTTCATTAGTATATCCATTATCATCCAACCAGAATCATTTTCTTTCTTCGACT
>NW_017981619.1:0-423 GCF_001876935.1 Asparagus officinalis | reverse complement strand
TTTATATATGTCAGTTTTCGGTCGACCGAACCGGTCGACCGAACCTGAGTTCTCGTGTTCACTGGGCGATAGAGAGTCTGTCGGTCAATTGGTCCGATCGACCGATGAAATTTTCCGGTCGACCGATGAAATTTCCGGTCGACCGACAGTGTCTTTTTCAGCTTCCAACGGCTAGTTTTCCTACCGTTGCTTGGGGCTGTTTTGTCATTTTGTTTGGGGTTTTGTTGAGATCTTGAGTGGGTATAAATACCCAATTGCTGATCTGTTTTCAGGTTATCAAGAATGTTTTAAAATAATTTTTTAAACAAGGGTTTTAAAAAGAGTTTATGCTTGTTTAAGGGTTTAGTTTAAAGAAAGTTTAGCTTTCACAAGTGGAGGAGATTATCTTCTTGTTTGGGCCTCAAATCTCCATCTCTCCATCTT
>NW_017981618.1:0-423 GCF_001876935.1 Asparagus officinalis | reverse complement strand
AGTCCTATAGTTAGCTTGAGAAGAGGCACGCACCTTCAAAATAACCGTTCCCGGGAGTCTGAGGGAGTATAGACTCAGGAAACATATCCTGAGGCGGCTGGCCATCGATCTGAGGAGAGTCATACATGAAGTCGAACATAGGAGTGTCCATAGGCAGGCCTTCCCCATTGAAATCATCAATCGAAAAATCTGGCGTAAAAAGATATAAGGGAAGAGGAAGGAAACTATGGCCAATAAAGACAAGTTACCTCTTGAAGATGTACCTAGAATCACCGAACTGGGTCCTTCATTGACAAACTCCCCAACATGGGCGGTCTCTGCAGGCTTTTCTACCTGGTTCGGTGAGTCAGGCTTACCAGGAGATGCACAATCATCGGGACTCATCTCGCCTTCCTCACGATATCCTGCATAGGATGGGAAAGC
>NW_017981617.1:0-423 GCF_001876935.1 Asparagus officinalis | reverse complement strand
ATCCTATTGAAGAGGATTGATAAGTGGATTTGTCAGAGGTTTGATGTTAACGTGACATGAGGATGTTACGCTTGGAGCAACTTTGTGGACTTATCATCCTATTGACGAGGATTGATAAGTGGATTGTCAGAGGTTTGATGTTAACGTGACAGGAGGATGTTGCGATTAGAGCAACTTTAGGGACTTATCATCCTATTGACGAGGATTGATAAGTGGATTGTCAGAGGTTTGGTGTTAACGTGACAGGATGATGTTGCGATTAGAGCAACTTTGTGGACTTATCATCCTATTGAAGAGGATTGATAAGTGGATTGTCAGAGGTTTGATGTTAACATGACAAATTAGGAGTGATGTAGGCTGCATTCATACCCTGTGGGGGTGATGATCGTCCGAAGTATAATGTTAACTTGACAATGTGAAATG
>NW_017981616.1:0-423 GCF_001876935.1 Asparagus officinalis | reverse complement strand
CACTCTCATTATCTCTCCACAATCACATTTACTCATCACTCCTATTTGTCATGCACACAACATAAGAACCGATTTTATATTTTCTCCTACAAAACACCCTCCTCGTGGGATCGATATCTTAAATACTATAACTTGACACAGTTGTGCACTTGCAACCTTTTTGGTACATGTTTATGCCGCATCATAGAGCTTAATGGGTATGATGGAGATTGTGTCACATAATGGGTATCCTTGTCATAGGAGGGGATTTCCCTCCTTGTCGCCTATGTGGCACAATCCCCATCATCCTCAAAAAGTAGGCACAAATCCTCACCAACTCACACTCTCTCTCCTACTTTATGAGGATGGTGGGGATTGTGTCACATAGGCGTCAAAGAGGAAATCCCCTCCTATGATAAGGATACTCATTAATCTCATATATAT
>NW_017981615.1:0-423 GCF_001876935.1 Asparagus officinalis | reverse complement strand
TCGGATGCAAAATTAGGCTACAGTGAATATAACATTAAGATAACTATTAAAATATTTAATAGTGTATTTCATTGTATATGTAGGATTACTAGTTTAAAAAATTAATAAATATTGTATTATTCAATTCAATGCATTAATTGAATATAAGGACCCTTAATGTTCTTTATGATGCCTATAAAATGAGCTAAGTTCAAACATAAAAATTCAATCTACTCTAAACACACTACCAAAAGATGACACCTTCAAACCAAATTTTTTTTGCACTTCTTTTATCATTAGTTTCATCTATGCTCCTACCTAGTTGTGTTGATGCTAAAGAAGCCAAAAGTAGCTACATTTCAGCGGGACCAACTAGAAACAACATTAATGATATCAATAATGCTATAGGCGAGATGAAAATTGACCCCGAAACTATTATCACGC
>NW_017981614.1:0-423 GCF_001876935.1 Asparagus officinalis | reverse complement strand
TCTCCATCTTCCTCCACTCCCCCTCCCTCGCCACCTCCCCCTGCCCTCATCCGCTCCCTTCTCCTCTCCCCCCCACCACCTCCTCCTCGCCCGTCTCTCCCACCCTGACCCATCACCTTCCACATCGCCCTCTCCTCCCTCGTCACCACTCCCTCCTCGATGACCCTCTACGCACTCGAATCCTACCCCTCCCCCATCCCCATCAAACCTACTCCCTCATCCTCGCCCTCCTCCGCACAACTCCCCTTATAACCCCCATCCGCATCTCCTTATCATTTTCTCGCCGTTGTCGAAACCCTAAAACCCGCACAATGGCTCAGCGAAATCCTTGCGGTCCTCATGACTTTTCATTGTTTGATATAGACAATTTTGTACCGATAGTCGGCTCCCTCTCGGGTCCCAGCTGGTGAGGGAAAGTCGGGT
>NW_017981613.1:0-423 GCF_001876935.1 Asparagus officinalis | reverse complement strand
AAAGTTTGGTTAGCATCAACAGCATTAGCATGAGCTTTACCTTTTCCTTTTTGGTTGAAGTTCTGTTTCAGAGGATTTGTTGCTGGTTGGCCTCTCTCCACCTTCTTTCTCCTGAGGAATCGCTCAGCTTGCTCTCCTCGGACTTTCAGATCCTTCCATGTCTTGGATGGTGCTGTGCCCATTGCTTCCAACACATCCAGCGAAAGGTTGTTGTGGCAGGTCTGGAGGATGAATTCCTCAGTGATCGGGTCCCGACAGTTCATCGCCTTGTTCCGGAACCTTTTGACGAAAGTGTCGACTAACTCCCCGTCTTTCTGCTTCTCGTCGAGCAACGATCTGATAGAGATCTCGGTATCGTCGTCGAAGAAATTTGTAAGGAACTTCGTCTCCATGTCGTCCCAGCTGTTTATGCTTCCTGGCTTG
>NW_017981612.1:0-424 GCF_001876935.1 Asparagus officinalis | reverse complement strand
TCTAGCTTAGATGTTGTTAGTTCTATCATCTGCCGTGTTAAGTCTAACTACATTCATGTTAGTTCTATCGCCAGCTAGCGTTAGTTATAGTTTAAGTGCTGGTTCTATCGTCTTTGTTAGTTCAATCTTAGTTGTTGTAAGTTCTCGCTTCTCCAGTAATAGATCTAGCTGTTCTCGTGTTATTTCCACCTCCATATAACTTTAAGTTCTAGTTTAAGTGTTGGATCTATTGTACTTAATGAGTTATATTATATTATAATTATTACATATTATTTTCAAATAATTATATATTTAATAATTTTGGTATATAATATTGTTATGGTTATATATTATATTATAGTTTTAAAATAACCTAATTTTATTATTAATATAATATAATATTATACTATTGTCAATATAATATAATATTATACTCTCATTCATA
>NW_017981611.1:0-424 GCF_001876935.1 Asparagus officinalis | reverse complement strand
TATATATATAATATATTAGGGTTAGGATTTAAATGAGAAATAATTAAAATAAAATAATTACGGGTACCTAAAAATTAAACTAATTATATAATAATTATCTACAAATAAAAACGTACATGTTGAGCTAATACAATAGTTGATACGAAATAGTCGAACTATACCCATATTATACAATTAAATAAAAATAATTAATAATAAAAATATATTTACTTACATTTAAAATCAAATAATTATGGGATAAGTATATACACAGTAAAACGTACTAGTTATACTAATACGACAGAAAATATGTAATAGTAAAAATAATACAATAAATTATACCAAAAACACATAATTAATAATACCATGTATTATGTGAAATAATTTGTAATAATATTAATAATACAATATATTATTTAAAATATTACGTAATAGTACCGATAAC
>NW_017981610.1:0-424 GCF_001876935.1 Asparagus officinalis | reverse complement strand
TTGCTGACTCGCACATCTTATTGATCCACTTCGTACGCTTACTGGTGTTGGATAAATTCCCTTGACTTGGACAATAATGTTTATCGTCTTCTCCTTGTCTTGAACTGTGTTTGAGGACCTATAGGCAATTTTTAATGCCTACAGTAATATGCTTTTGATTCTATCGTTGTATCTGAATCTCTTTTAATGAATGGAATTATCCTTTTTTTCCTAGTCATTATTTCCCTTATGCGCGCCCTACCTTTTTTTTCGTTGTTCAACACGGATCCGCACCAGTCCGCAGGAGGATCCTAGCTGCGGGCGGATTCCAGCTGCTGGCGGGTTCCAGCGACTGGCGGACTCCAGCTGCAGGCGAAATTAGGACTGGCTCGAGTTTCGGAGTGGTGTACGAGCCTAAACGGCTCGACCATCAGACGAGCTCGAA
>NW_017981609.1:0-424 GCF_001876935.1 Asparagus officinalis | reverse complement strand
GATACCACTACAGTTCTCAGGACTGAAAGCCTTCATAGTAATGGTGCCTCCCCACCTTTGCCGAGTGGTCTGGGCAATCCACCTGCAGGTGCTGATACACCTTCTTCTGCTATTGTCTCAGAGCCCGTCGGACCTCAACCCGAGGGGACGTCCGTTGGCATCGGTATGCTCCGAACTTGCCTTTTGATCTTTCTCATCGTAGTCAATAATCTACTGAGCTTCCAAGTCGTTGCTTGTAGGATCTCGATCTTCTTTGCACGAACGTGTGCATAGCCTTTTGGTCGATACTGATCCTGACAGGGAGGCGTTCCGTACGGACCTCAGTTTCTTCACCGCCTTTTATAATGGCTTGATTGAGAAGCTTCTTCACCGAGGAGGCGGTTTTGATCAGTTCCGGCGTTCCTTCTCTCGCCACATGACGATG
>NW_017981608.1:0-424 GCF_001876935.1 Asparagus officinalis | reverse complement strand
AGCGGTCCATCACCCTACAAAGTCATGCTATCATCTCAAGGATAAGATCCAGGCGTTAATTGATGTAGGTGTCATAACCCCGAAACCGTCCAAGAATGTCGGAGCGAACGCAGTGTCAATCAGCTTTGGATCAGTACCCACAGCGTGGTTTGAACCAAAACGCATCACCAAGGTAGGAATGAAGACAATAAACGACGACCCATACGGACAGCGTCAGAAAGGACTTGTGCCACACACAGCCCCAAACGGCGAAATCCTCTGGGTTCATCCCGATCTAATCGAAGATGAGCAGTGGACAACTTCCTCGACCAAAAAGGACAAAGGCAAGTCCTGCAATGCTACCTCCGCGATCTTTGAAGAGGATGGTAATGAAGCTCCTACCTTCCCGCTTTCCGAAGAAGAACAAGAAGTCTTTGCCACTAGA
>NW_017981607.1:0-424 GCF_001876935.1 Asparagus officinalis | reverse complement strand
CAAGGTCAGAATCGCAGGAGACGTCCAGAGAGTCCGTCGGTCGACCGGCGAAAATTTCGGTCGACCGGATGTACTGTAGCAGTGCGCATCTGTCTTGTAAAATCAATTTAAAATAGTAAATAAACTCTAAAAATTATGAAATTTTGTGAGAATGTTCTAGACATTTCTAATAACATGTCAGAAAAAGAATTTCTAAAAAATAATTTCCCAGTTGAGAGAAATAAATGTTTGAACACAAAAATACAGTTTCTGAAAATCTGCTGTGATACACGATTTTGTAAAATCAAGTAGGCACAGTAAATCAACTTCAAAAATAGTAAAATTTTGAAGAAAGTTTCTAAACATGTAGATAAATATGTCAAAGAAAGAATTTCTTAAATATCATTTTCCATTTATGAAAACTCATCAGTTTTGTAAAACATGC
>NW_017981606.1:0-424 GCF_001876935.1 Asparagus officinalis | reverse complement strand
CAGAAACAGGAGATGGAGTATGTTTCCGAGGAAAATGAGTGAGATACGGGTAGAGTAAGGCTCTGAAGTTTCGAGAACCAGCTTCTACTTGCAGAAGGGCATAGACCTCCTTGTAAACTCTTCTGTCTCTGATTATGTATCAACAGAAGCATTGATGCACAATCATCTGATACATAGCAGCTAACCTTGTCCACAATGTAGTCCACAGAAAGTATAGAGAGGACAGTGTTGGCACTGATGATATCAGACTCTTACAGAGGATCAACTGTACCAACTAACACATCAACTGGTGAAAGCTTGTTTGCCTGTTCGTCACGTTCAAACCTTGCAGAGAGGTTATTCAGATGGGCTTCAAGAGTGATGGGAAACCATTTTGGGTGAACCAGTGAACAAGATCCAACATATAACTAAGGTGAACCAAAGG
>NW_017981605.1:0-424 GCF_001876935.1 Asparagus officinalis | reverse complement strand
TTGACCAAATATTATTTTTATTTGAAGAAGTTTTCACATTTGCAAAATAATTTAAAAAGACCATCTTTTGTTAATGTTTCTCATGCACACTCATATGGTCAATAAAAATAAATGCATCCATTTCATTGCACCTATTGCAATAGAATGATTCATTTGCATAAATATTGCTATGACCGATCACATGCACTAAATGCACCCAAAAGGGATCTTAACCCTAGGGTTTTGGACTTTATTGATAGGGATCATGTCCCTAAACTTGCCGACACTAAAAATGTTTGAGCGCCAAAACAAAATTGATTGAGTTTATTTTTGTATTTTTGGATTTTTGGTTTTGACATTTTTTGTAATTTGATAAGATTTTTGAAACCACTTATATTTTCTCTTTAAAAGAAAGTATTTTCATATATATATATATATATATATA
>NW_017981604.1:0-425 GCF_001876935.1 Asparagus officinalis | reverse complement strand
TATTTGAATATAATTATATTTGATATTGAAATATAATTAGATCAATTGTGTTGGATATGAATATGATTTGTTGTTGTGCAATATTGTGTACATGTGATATTATATAGCGTGCAGCGTAGTTTTCACACACAAAAAAAAAAACTACTGTAGCAGAGCAATCTAGACGGAGACGGAATTCCGTCTAGGTTGCTTCAACCTAGACGGAATTCCGTCTAGGTTGCTACTGTAGCAACAGTAGCAACCTAAACGGGATTCCGTCTAGGTTGAAGCAACCTAGACGGAATTTCGTCTGGATTGCCAACCTAGACGGAATTCCGTCTGGGTTGGCAACCCAGACGGAATTCCGTCTGGGTTGTCAACCTAGACGGAATTCTTTATTCCATCTAGGTTGACTTCCGTCTAGATTGATCAATCTAGACGGAATT
>NW_017981603.1:0-425 GCF_001876935.1 Asparagus officinalis | reverse complement strand
GTAACTCATATTTGTATAGAATAATCTCACAAGAAAAGGATAGCAAGGAACAACATTTCTTATGGAAAAGAGTTCAAACAACCCCGTATTTTTGAAAAGATTTTCTAAAGGATAATGCTCAAAATCGGAAAATTTGATGAAACGCTCTTGATGAACATCCTTACTTGAGAACTTTACAAATTCCTTTGCTAACTCCGGATTGTTGAGATATTGTTGATAAGCAACATCCGGATCTATGGTTGATCTTGCTCTTTTGGATTTGGAAGAGGATGGTCTTTTAGAAGTAGACATGATATCAAGAGAACTTCTCAACTTCTTGAAATGTAGAGAGGTAAGGTGTGAAGAAGAATGAGATGAATGGTAGTCTATTTATAGAGAGAAATATGAGGGTTTTCAAGTATGAGGGTCAAAGATCCATTCAATGA
>NW_017981602.1:0-425 GCF_001876935.1 Asparagus officinalis | reverse complement strand
AGCGGGAAGAATAATCAACTTAAAATTAAAATTAAATTCTCCCGACTTTATCTCAAATTGAAATTTTACACGTAAGCGAGCCGAGGTTTTGCTAAATTGATAACGTATCAATCATAAAGCATGAATTTAAGCGGAATTAATCCAGAAAATTCCACAGATTTGGAGAGAGTAATAGAAGAATTTTCGCCCAATTTAGGGTTTCTCTATGTAAATCAAACAAAGTTAAATTTTCTTGGAGAGGAGGTCTCCGGCGTCGGCGGCGGAGAAGAGAGGGTGGCTGTCGGGGCCTCCGGTGAACAGCATGGAGTCGAGGACTCCGCCGACGCCGGATCCTGCGACGACGTCGAAGAAGTCGGTGATCGAGGCTTTTTTATCGCCGGAGATGTCTCGGAGGGTGTGCGACAGAGAGCGGCGTCGGCGAGGAT
>NW_017981601.1:0-425 GCF_001876935.1 Asparagus officinalis | reverse complement strand
ATATATATATATATCGTATGCTTTTGAGATTGTTTATTATAAAACATGAGCTTATAATGTTGAAAAGTATAGTGTAACAGTGTAATTCTATTTTCAATGCAATAAAAAATAAACTTTTTTTATTGCTAGAACTATAGTTCATAATGATATTGTTATTCATCATTGGCTTCCATACTATAGCTTAGGATTAGTAGAGTTTAGAATATGACATGTAGTATCAATTTAATTTATTTATTTTTACTATTCTACTTGAAGATATTATTATGTCAGCTGATATTTTTTTCTGCGGAAATCAATTATGATATCCCAATTAAGAATATTGATCCCAGTTTAGCACAAAAATCCATTATATCAAATTTTTTATAATGTTTAAATAAAAATTATAACAATCTAATAATTAAAATGAATCTGACTTATTTATAGTA
>NW_017981600.1:0-425 GCF_001876935.1 Asparagus officinalis | reverse complement strand
AGTGACCGCAAAACAGGAGCTCGCGATTTGTTCGAAAAAGGAAAGTTGTAATTTTTTATTTCTTTTTTTATCTCGTTGTAACCGGATCTTATAAAAAGACCGAATTTTTGTAATCGATGGAATCAATGAAGAAAGCTACAATTTTTCCCGCGAACAATCTGGCGACCACAGTGGGAGCTATCGATCTCGCTGCCGAGATCGTCGCGTCGCAGCCGCGGATCTCAATCCCGGTCGAGGAGGAGGTCGAGTATGAATTCGACCAGGCCAAGTTCAAGGAGTATCTTTCATCCACATCCGGATCCACCTCCCCCCGCAAGTCCAAGAAGCTCTCCTCCAGGAGAAAAGTTCTTTGGTACGAAGAAGTACAGAACGCCAACGAAGCTCTCACCCCAATTGACGCCAAAGTTGCGTCAGGTGAAGTTCCG
>NW_017981599.1:0-425 GCF_001876935.1 Asparagus officinalis | reverse complement strand
CAACACACGATAGGTTACTCCGACCGTCAAGCAGACGAGTTGTACTATCGTGCTGGGGGTACGAATAAATCCAGGAAAATGAGTCCCCAAAAACAGGAAACTCAGTGCCCCTGTTCCAAACTCATTCGGGCAGTATTGTCTGAATGCAACTGCATCAAGGCGGTCCCCGAACGAGTTTCGGTTTTCGAGAGGCTCAGTACTGAAACGCCGAAACCAAGGCCTAGGCGTTTCCGATGAAGAAGAACGGTGATTGAAGACGGAGAATTTCCGAGTGTCACCACCAATATGACCAGCAGAGGAACATCGGCGCGGGACAATCTCGAATCAATTCTGAAAGCATCCCGGCCTAGAACCCATCTGCAGTCCGGAACCATCAAGCGGGCAACCTATGGTAGGGTTCGAACAAGACTCCCGTCAGAAGACGA
>NW_017981598.1:0-425 GCF_001876935.1 Asparagus officinalis | reverse complement strand
CTTCCTCAGCTCCTGTACTTGACCGCGGTCCAAAATCCCAACCCTCGGACTTTGCTAATTTGTAGGTCCGAGTTGAGGAATTGGAGAACACCATGAAGTGGGTGATCTCGCTCGTCGATCAGGACCCTGGTACCTTTGCGGATCTAAAACGGTCTCTCTCAGATTGCGTGGCCCGCATCAGGCACCAAGGCGACTATAGGCTCGCCATATGCTATTTGATGATACTCCTCGATCTGGAGTTACTCTTAATAAAGTTGGAAAATCTGCGGCAGGCAAATTTAGGGTCTGACGTGATGCTATTCTTAGCTTCAGGCCGTCGTCGTGCAATGTGGTAGCGAGAGTACCGAAGGCGAGATATAGAAGACCAAGAATCCCTTATCAGTCATTTGGATCTTCGGCAACACCTATTGCAAACTGACATGGAG
>NW_017981597.1:0-426 GCF_001876935.1 Asparagus officinalis | reverse complement strand
GAAAAATCGTCATCATCATCGGAAATTTGGGAAGCCGAGACGTTACAGAAATTCCATTTCCCAAATTCCCAAATTAGGCGAAAAGTTCATCAGTTTCCCTTCTCCGACGAAGCCGAGGCGTTACAGATATTTGATTTCCCATCTCCGTTATGTCTTCCTCTCCGCCGAAACTATAATATAACATATAGCGACAGAAAAATAAATATTTTAAAACATAAAGGGAGTTATATAGGCCATAATAAGCTCTGACATATAATGTAACAACCAGAAGTTTCGTATCGCCCCAAAAATACCCTTTTTGACTGGATATTTAAGGTTATAATTGGATTCTAAATCTATCTAAAATTTTAAGAATGCGATTTATCTGCTTGGTTTGCATATGTCACTACTTCATGTTTTGGCTTTTTGATGTTGTGATTGTGATCT
>NW_017981596.1:0-426 GCF_001876935.1 Asparagus officinalis | reverse complement strand
AATTCACGGTTGTTACATCCTACCCCCCTTAAAACAAATTCCGTCCTCGGAATTAAAATAAGAAAGGATACAAGGACAGAGATATGGAACGAGAGCGTTTACTCGCAAATCGACGAGATAAGAAACAAGAAATAGGTGAAAGTTACGAGACAAGAAACAATGGAAAGTTCCGAAGTCAAGAAACAGTGGAAAGTTCCAGAGTCAAAAAGTGATAAGGTAGGGATGAAAGGAAATCTATCAAGAAAATAGGATAAGGGCTCAAGATTAGTCTTACGGATGAAATCATGATATGTATCTAAATTGTCCACTATATTCTTACTAGTGAGTACTCGGGACCGTGACCTGCATGGGCCACCAAAAAAAAACCTGTCACGCCCCGCTTCCCAAAATACCAGGGAATCGGGACGCGAGCAAGCCCGCGACGTA
>NW_017981595.1:0-426 GCF_001876935.1 Asparagus officinalis | reverse complement strand
TGTAGATAAATTATTTTGTGGTTAATATTGTTGTTAGTATGATGATTACATATAGTTAAATTATTATTGTGGTTTATATGCATTGTGAATATCTACGTGGAATGATGATTACGAGCGTATAGTAAAAATTAGATTAATAATATTGTTAACCGTATTTTTTAAGAAATTGCGGACATGAAATGACAAGTTATGTGTTAAAATTAGAATTTGTGAAATTTTATCAAAAAGAAATTAATTAAGGGAAATTTATAAAATAGGAAAATATTACTTTTCATGTAGAAAGGAATTAATATATATATTACATAAATAATTTATTTTAAATTATTATAATGAGAAATAGTTTTAAAGAATAATTTTGGAAAAAGAATATTATTATTTATGATAGTATGACTGATCGTCGTAGAGCGTGATATTTCATGTGCAAAA
>NW_017981594.1:0-426 GCF_001876935.1 Asparagus officinalis | reverse complement strand
TACAGGACTTCCGTGACACCGGAAAGAATTCCAGCAACTTGTAATGAAAGGAATGAAATCTGGATTCTGTAGCCAACTTCTTTCGAATCTAAAAATAGGAGGTGCAGGATGGAGACCTGAACTGTCTAGAACAATAGGGGAATGATCTGAGCCCAAAGCAGGAGGGGAAAATTGCAGGGTAGATGGAAATTTTTTGTCCCATTCAGAGCTAACAAGGAACCTGTCCAGTCTTGCTAGAGAAGGAGATAAACGTTTATTAGACCAAGTATATGATCTACCTGATAGGGGAAGATCATAAAGAGATAAATTGTCAATGAAATCTCTGAATGAGTTAATGTCTCTATATGAACCCATTCTGCCATTTCTCTCATCAGCATGCAAGGTAACATTAAAATCACCACAAAGCACCCATGGCCCATTAAAAGA
>NW_017981593.1:0-426 GCF_001876935.1 Asparagus officinalis | reverse complement strand
GTATCATAGGATATAATGTACTTTATAAAATATTATAATATTTTACTTTATTCAATATAATATTTTTTAAAATATATTAAAATTAAAATAATATATATATATATATAACATGATAATTACAATAATATATATTAATAGGTATCGTGTTATAGTATAATATATTATATTATTTCAAACTATAGTATTATATTATATTATATCATAATATTTTACTAATATTAGTAATTATTATATTATAATATAATAATATGTCATATATATAATAACTATAATAATATTTTATAAATTAATTCTATAATAATATATTATATAATAATATATGTTATTAAAATATTATATAATATTATAATAAATACGTTATTGTGACGCCCCTGGGTTCACACAAGGCTGCAGTCCGAGGTGAAACCTAGGATGTCAAACCTGCTA
>NW_017981592.1:0-426 GCF_001876935.1 Asparagus officinalis | reverse complement strand
CCGCCACCGTCGTGATTGTCCTCAGGACGCCGCTGCTGTTTGAAATGGATCCTGTTGAGATCGTTGAATTGAGGTTTTGCTCTCGATCGGGAAATGGGAGATCGCTGAGCTGGCTGAGGAGATGAGGCCGGAGGCCGGTGGTGGTGGTGCTGGGACGTCGACCGGGGAGATCGCTGAGCTGGCTGAGGAGATGAGGCCGGAGGCCGGTGGTGGTGGTGCTGGGACGTCGACCGGTGGCGGAGAAGTGGGAGAGTCGAGTTCAGTGATGATTCGGTGATTTTGGTGATTCTTTGTGAGTTGTGAGTCGGTGATTTTGAGGGGAGAGTAGATGACCAGGACCAGGACTATTGCTGCTTAAAAAAAATAAAAAAATAAAAAAAGGAAAGGAAAGGAAAAAAAAGGGAAAGAAAAAAAAGGAAAAGGAAA
>NW_017981591.1:0-426 GCF_001876935.1 Asparagus officinalis | reverse complement strand
TTATTTTAATGGACGATCCGCTCCATTCATCATGATCTAAATGTATTAAACATCTATGGTACTATATATATAGGGAAATAATGATAAGGAACTAAAATTTCTAACACATAAATAGAGATGCACCTCTTATGGCACCATGGTGTTAATTTTACTATCACTTAATGTATTAGTAAATACAACCCAATATGCCTAATTTTTGGTTTATATGTCATCCGAAATCTACAAATAAAAATCATGATATTTGAATATTTCTAACACATATTTTTTATTGTTTCTTTGGTTATATTGTCATAAAACGATTAATTTTACTATAACTTAATGCATTAGAAAATACAACCTAATATACCTAATTTTTGGTTTACATATCATCCGAATCATATAGATCAAAATGGCGGAATAAATCAAGTAAAATGATTGTATATCATC
>NW_017981590.1:0-426 GCF_001876935.1 Asparagus officinalis | reverse complement strand
ATACTAGACAAACAACATTAGTGGTAAATTGTTTGTTAAACATCATCAAAACAAGAAGGCCAACAGTTGTAGCCGTCCCCAAACATCGCCGCTCGTCGTTAGGCCCTCAACCTCGTAGGCAAGATCCCACTTGCTCAGAACTGAATTTTTATATTTATTATGATTTATCTGTAATTTTAGATATGTTAATAATTATCTGCGTGTGATTGTTTGATGAATAATATTAGATAAATCATCATAATATGATAAATAGTATTTTCAGAATAATTATGATAAATTAAAAGAATTTATTTCGGCAATGGAATTATTTTTTGGACAATTATATTAATTAAAAAGAATTTATTTGAGAATGAAATAATTTTAGGAAAATTATAATAATTTAAAAGGAATTATCGGGGAAAAAGAATCATTTTAGAATAATTATAA
>NW_017981589.1:0-426 GCF_001876935.1 Asparagus officinalis | reverse complement strand
ATATATATATATAATCCAACTCAAACAGGTATCTAACCTGAACAAGGAAACCCAAAAAACCACTATCGGTCAACTGATGCTCTTGCATCGGTCGACCGACCAGAACAATGTTTTTACAGGGTTGCTTCGTGCACGTTATCGGTCGACTGGAGCAAGCCGTCGGTCGATCGACCCGAAACTCCTGTAGTTTTTCTTGGCTTCACATCGGTCGACCGATGAGCTTGTGTCGGTCGACCGATAAGGAAATTTTTGTACAGTTTGTGATTTTGATTCCAGGTTTGGTTCTCCACTTCTCGAAACTAACATCTTCTAAGAAGCCCTTATCTTTCTTTTTTTTGACAATAAAACCTTTATATTTTATTTCTCACTTCTAAGAAACCGCGAAGTTTTCTTGTTAGCGTAAGAATTTTATTGTCATATAAAAAA
>NW_017981588.1:0-426 GCF_001876935.1 Asparagus officinalis | reverse complement strand
GTAGGGATTTAAAGTGAATATTAAACTAAATCTAAAATAAGCAAGCAAGCAAGCAAGACGATGAGATTCATTTCTTCTAGCAATTTGATTTGTTGTGAGGTGGTTTCAACAAGTATTAAACAGTTTTGGTGATGGAAGTTAGGAACGTCGAGGAAATTGATTAGATGGATGATGTAGGATACATAAAATACACTCACTGGTCAAAAATAAAAATTTATTTCGAAGGCTTATTTATAAGTAAATCCTTGTAGAAGGACAAGAAGGGGGGGTCTCTCTCCGCAAAATGGCAAACAACCTATTCTTGATAGCGTAACCAAATGTAGCATGTGGAGGACCAATTCATGTTGAGCCCCATGATGGGCACATAATTATCTTAGCTCATTGACTATTCTAATTTGTTGTAACAAGTAGGCTAAAATATTGCAA
>NW_017981587.1:0-427 GCF_001876935.1 Asparagus officinalis | reverse complement strand
GGTGCATGGCAGGTTTGACATTCTTGGTTTCACCGAGGACTGCAGCCTCGTGTGAACCCAGGGGCGTCAAAGTTGGTATCAGAGTTCTAGTTTTAGTATCCTTAGGATCATCCTGTGTCGAGTCGTGGAGCTAGGATAGAGTTTCTTAGTATTCATGTATAGAGTCCGTAAGGATTTCCTAGTATGAGTGAGGACGATATCTGCGTATGTCTCAAAATTTGAGAATTTTTTTTATGACAACTATTTTTATGTTGATTGAAGGTATTTGCGTGAATACTATGTGTTATAAATTCGTATTGTGATACGTTGTGTGTATATATATATATATATATATATTTATCTCACTTACTGTGATAATTAAGCTCTCATTTTGATATTATAAATATCAAAACGAGGATGTGGTCGAGGTAAAACTCGCACCTGGAGA
>NW_017981586.1:0-427 GCF_001876935.1 Asparagus officinalis | reverse complement strand
ACCCCTCCTCAGTGATTCGAACCACTTAGGGTTTCGTTGAGCAGTTTAGAAAGAGTCACGACTAAAAAGGTAAAGATATCCATTCCCGGTTTCCTAGCTGGGGAATTTTCACGAACACAAGCCCTTCCTTTTATTGACTGCATGCTTGTTTTTTTCTTTTTTGTGATTATTTCGTTGCTGGAGCGTTTGGATACCATGGCGTTTTTGCCGTTTTCCCTTTTTTTCAAAAAAAACAATGAAACGCGTTTGGCAACCGAGGCGTTTTTTTGACTTGACCCTATACAAAACCTAAAAATTAAACACTTTTCTTAAAACACCAAAAATGTGTTTTGAGATTCTGTTTTTTTCATCTAAGCACACCAAAAAGGTGTTTTGAGATTCCATTTTTTTCATCTAAGCCGCCGCCGCTCGCTTGCCCGCCGCCGCC
>NW_017981585.1:0-427 GCF_001876935.1 Asparagus officinalis | reverse complement strand
AAAAAAAGGACAAAATCCTGATTGAAAGTTGCAGAGAGCTTCTTCGAAATTGTTCTCGCTCAAATTTCCTTCTTTTCAATTATTTCGTGCTCAAACCCCCTTCCAAAGGAAAGCTCACCAAAAAGACCCATTTGAAAGGCTCAGTTAGCAAAAACATGGCATAAAAAATCTTCAAACTTCTTCTAATGTGATAGTGAACTGGTTATATACATAACAACTCATCAAATTAAACTGATTTAAGAGTGGCAATTAAACAAAATCAAAACCCTAAACCGTTAGTAGAGCAGAGCTTCTTTCAAAGTATTTTGAGAACAAATTTCCTTCTTCTTAATTGCTTAGTGCTCAAAATCACTTCCTACCAACTGAAAACTCGTCAAAAGACCAACTTGAAGTCTCAATTTGCCAAAAGATAATAAAAACCCTAAAT
>NW_017981584.1:0-427 GCF_001876935.1 Asparagus officinalis | reverse complement strand
AAAAAAATTATCATTTATTCCTTATTGTTTCATATTTAATTGAGCCGAGATTAATCATTCTCCACCTTTATCTTTATCTTAGGCAATTCTACAGTAATATCTTCATCGTCTCAATCAATTGTGATATCAGGTTAGTACATAATAAAGAGTAAAATATATGACAAGAGTCTAGAAATATATTAGGATATACTTGGATCAATCATATTATATTATTACTCATAATTGATATGTATCAATAACAAAATGTGTTGATAATTTTAAACAATAAAATAGATTGTATGAGCATTCTAACATAACTCTTTTAGTGTAAACAACCATCAAGATTAATTTTAAAAATCTCTTAGGGCCAGGAATAAACAACTAACAAGTTTGTAGTGGAAGCTAGTGGAACGTAGTATATTCTTAAGAATTATTAATCTTTACTTAA
>NW_017981583.1:0-427 GCF_001876935.1 Asparagus officinalis | reverse complement strand
TGTTAAGACAATCTAGAGAATGTAAAATTAATGAGTTAGTTTCTTGGGTCTGCGCGGTCTCAGTCAAATTACATCCATGGAGAAGTTTTGTCTATTTACATGGAGAAGTTTTGTCTATTTACATCCATGATCAAGTTTACAAAGAATCGTGAATATCTTTGGGAACAATATTTGATCATAGTATAGCATCATTTGAGGAGAATGTTTGAGATGTTTTCATATTGTATTGTGTCGTTGTCCCCTCTTATCATATCATTGATCCTTGTGAACTTAATTAAATCAGGCACCATCAAAATAATTAAGATAGGAAAAATATTTATATCTGTGCAGATATCATACGGTCAGTGCTGAAATGGGCTGATATTTTGTTTGATGCTTAGATCTTAGATTTTACAAGTGAAGTCATCATAAATAATGATGCCTTTAT
>NW_017981582.1:0-427 GCF_001876935.1 Asparagus officinalis | reverse complement strand
TGCAAGATATAAAGTCGAATTTGCATAAGGATCTTTGTATTCAAACTCCTACATTACAAATATCAAATCAAATTTGCATATGGATCTTAGTGTTCAATCTCCTACATTACAGATATCAAGTCGAATTTGCGAGGTATACATATTAAAATTGACATTTTGGGGGTATGAGTAATTAATAAAAATTTCTCCTTCCATCTCATTAGATTACTATTCTATAATTTTCATTGGCGTACCAAGTAAAAGCTAACACTCAATGATAAGTAATCCTGATTTGAAACAACACTCTCGGTTGTCATAGGAATGCTTCTATCCCATTAAGAATATAGTAGTGCTTACATCTAACTTTGAATACTTTGTACATTTTCATTTCTAGAAAATTTCGGCAGCACCTACCCGCTGTTCTCCAAGTACACTGTGCGGATGTTAT
>NW_017981581.1:0-427 GCF_001876935.1 Asparagus officinalis | reverse complement strand
TGAAAAACAAAATAAGGGAAAAAATAGTTTTTTTTCTTTTCTTTTCTTTTTTTTTTTTTTGAAAAGAGAAAGGAAAAACCTAATAAATCCTACTTATTTTTTTTTAAAGTTCGTTTTTTTTAGATAAAAGGAAGGAAAATTATTCTAGGAAAGCAAATTTTTTTTTTTTAGGAAAGAAAAAAAATTTAGTTTTTTTTTATTTTAAGGAAAGAGAATTAGTTTTTTTTTTAAGGAAAGATAATTAGCTTTTTTTTTTTTGAAAAGAGAAAGGAAAAACCTAATTAAAATAAATCCTACTTCTTTTTTTTTAAGTTCGTTTTTTTAGATAAAAGGAAGGAAAAATATCCCAGGAAAGCAAAATTTTTTTTTTTAAAGAAAGAAAAAAAAATTTAGTTTTTTTTTAAGGAAAGAGAATTAGTTTTTTTTT
>NW_017981580.1:0-427 GCF_001876935.1 Asparagus officinalis | reverse complement strand
AACATTCGCCCAGGCTATAATGTCTTCCGGTCGAAGAACCTTTGCAGGATCGAGCCTTACTTTCCTTGCTGTTTTGCGCGACAATTCGGCTACGATCAACTGTATGTCGGGAATCCTAACAAATGGTTGATAACCTGCGGGAGCCTCATTGATGGAGTACGAGCCTGGTTCTGGAATCCTAACAAATGGTTGATAACCTGCGGGAGCCTCATTGATGGAGTACGAGCCTGGTTCTGGAATGTTACCGGCTGTACCGGAGCTCAGTTTAGTCTGCCTGTCGCTGAGCCTGGCCTTCATTTAACTTTCCTCTACTGTCGGTGGGTTTTACCTGCCAACACTCCTCTTGCGAAGAAGAAGATTCATGAATTGGAATCCGAGGCTGTGGTTCGGAGAATTATTAAAAAGGACAAGGAGCCCGCTACCTCTT
>NW_017981579.1:0-427 GCF_001876935.1 Asparagus officinalis | reverse complement strand
TAGGGGGTCCTGTCAGCCACCCTAGCTGTGGGATGTGACCACTTAGGGGGTCCTGTCAGCCGCCCTATTTTTGCTAGGTGAGGAGCGTCATGCTTTCTCTCTTGATTTGTGGGATATGACCACTGATGTAACTGTTCCCGTACTCCAAGTGGGCAGTTGACAGTGAGCTGGCGAGTCTGCAGCTTGGGTCTATAGGCGAGCTTAGGACTGCAGGCAGACTTGGGTCTGCAGGCGAGCTAAGTCTGTAGGCAAGCTTGTGACTGCAGGCAGACTTGGGTCTGCAGGCGAGCTCGAGTGTGCAGGCGAGCTTATGACTGCAGGCAAACTTGGGTCTGCAGGCGAGCTTGTAGGCGAACTAGGTCTGTAGGCGAGCTCAGGTGTGCAGGCAGACTTGGGTCTTGATCGTGCAGGCGAAATTCGAGCTGCA
>NW_017981578.1:0-427 GCF_001876935.1 Asparagus officinalis | reverse complement strand
ATGACGAAGAGACCTCACCCGTCGGGACTCTTGGAACTCTATACTACCCATAGTAGTTATATATATATAAATAGCCTTGATTGGACTTGTCAAGGACCCTAATCGCTTAGGCTTCTTTCTTGAAATTAAAAACGAGCTTCTTCTCGTTAATTCTAAAAGAGCTGTTCGGCTGTTCCGTTTCATCTTCCAGCCATGGCCTCCAAGAGATCTCGCTCGAGCGATGACGACAAGACGGTGCACCCTACCCCGCCGTCAAAGAAGGTTTTCGGATCCTTTTCCTGGCCGACGTCGATGCCTCTCACGCCTGGTCCTCGAGGTAAGTCCCGATGTCTTATTCGTTTTAGGCATTCTTCATCAGTGGGTTTTCTTGAAACTCTCTAGATGAGTTCTGGTTGATGATGACGAATAAAATTCGTCGTTTCAATCT
>NW_017981577.1:0-427 GCF_001876935.1 Asparagus officinalis | reverse complement strand
TTCGCAATTGATAGTCAACCAAGTTCGTGGAGAGTATGAAGTCAGGAACCCAGACTTGATCCCATACCATCAGGAAGCCATCAGAATGGTAGAATCTTTTGAAGAATTCTTTATCGAATACATTCCTCGCCTCCAGAACGCTTATGCGGATGCACTGGCAGCGTTAGCAGTATCACTTGCACAGCCTCCCGAAACTGAACTATTGGTCACGGTGACGACGCATCAACTCTGCATACCCATATACAGTATGGAGAGTGAAGAGGAAGATGACGGAAACATGAGCGCCAAAGAAGTAAATTCAACTCAAATTGGGTCTGAGTCCCGAGATTGGCGTTTTCCCATCATCGACTACGTCCAGTACGGTATTCTGCCAGAGGATGTAAAAGAAAGAGAATCAATCCGCCGAAGAGCGCCAAGATTCTTCTAT
>NW_017981576.1:0-427 GCF_001876935.1 Asparagus officinalis | reverse complement strand
CTAATGCACAGGTCTGAAATTTGTACACTTCCTTTCTCTCATACTATATTCTACTTATAATTCTCTCTATAATAAAGTTTTCCATTGGTGTATTCTTTCCTAGATAATGATATCTGATGGTTCCTTAAATATTGATCGCTCAGAAGAGACACTGTTTGTTTAGGACTCCTTGATATGTGTTGCTAACCACACTTGTGAAATTGAGTGTTTGGATATGATTGTTTCTTAGCATGGTATCAGGATACCAATCATCCCCTTTAGTTGGATCCCTCACTCTCCTCTCCACCATTGCAGAAGAACTGCAAATGACTGCTATAGTTAGAGTATTTTATCATTGTAACAAATCTGTTGTCCCTTACTTCTTTGCCTATATTTTTTTTTTAAAAATAAAATTTGGGTTAAGGTCTATTCCTCTCCCCAAAAAAAA
>NW_017981575.1:0-428 GCF_001876935.1 Asparagus officinalis | reverse complement strand
GGTAGATTTGTCAAATTTGATGATTTCATCACTCATAATTTCAGTAATGAAAATATTGGATTATTAGATCTCTTTTCCTCTGAAAATAGGAAACTATACTATCCATTGTTGGTTCAACTATTTTATGTCAATATTTCTAGATATGAAACCGATCGTCACTCGGATATTCTTAACACTATTGTGAAGGGAATTAAAATTAATATGACTCCTAAGAAATTAGGTAGAATTTTTAATATTCCTTTTCAAGGTGTTAGTCTTTTATCAATTAGAATGAATGATGAAATTTGCTTGCTAATCACATTTTCCTTCCCAGTTATGGCAAACCTCTCAATAACTCAAATAAACTTAGGCCTATCCCTAGGTTTATAGCTAGAATACTTGCTTATAACCTTTTTCCAAAAGCTGGAAGCTTTCATTTTATATCTCTT
>NW_017981574.1:0-428 GCF_001876935.1 Asparagus officinalis | reverse complement strand
CACACCATGAACCACACTCTCAACCACACCCCAACACTCTCTATAGTGCAAGTGGGCCATGCATGATATTTTTTTAGAAATATCATGCATGGCCCACTTGCACTATAGAGAGTGTTGGGGTGTGGTTAATAGTGTGGTTCATGGTGTGCCCCTAGCATTATTTAAATTAAAACATGTCCATAAATTTTTTATGGATCAGATTAAAATCCATAAATTAAATAAGATTCCTAATTCTATTCCTAGCCATTGTGAACCAAACACCACCTGAATCTCCCTCCCTCTCCTCTCTCTCATACTGTGCAGCTCTCGAAGAATCCGCAGGGCTAACTTTTAACTCTCGAAGAATCTCGAAGAGGGGAGAGAGAGAGGGAGAAAGAGTGATGGCTCTGCTAATGGGAACTGCTCTTTCTCTCTCCTCCTCATTGCCC
>NW_017981573.1:0-428 GCF_001876935.1 Asparagus officinalis | reverse complement strand
ATACATAAATATATCTAATAGGAAATCTGATAAAAAATATAGTTAAATCACATGGATAAATATAGTAACTAATCTCATGATAGATCAGATAGACTAGAAGTTTCAAGGTATCGCCCTATGAGTTGAAGAAAGAATTTAACAAAAAGGAAGATAAAATGCTTGCAAGAAAGAAAAACCTAGATAACAATAATAATAATCAAGGAAAAGGATGGTTGCATAATAATAATATTGAGAACGAATTTAACAAAAGCAAGACAAAAATGCTTGCCGTCGATGGGGGTGGCTGACGAGTTTGGGACAGCGGCAACGAAGGAGGCGGCTCTGAGGGGCGTTTGTCGAGCGGTTGAGGTGGTGGAGGTGAGCGGAGCTCGGGTGGCAGCGGCTTGGTGACTTCGGATCTGGAGGGCAACGGGTCAGGGGAGCTCGTG
>NW_017981572.1:0-428 GCF_001876935.1 Asparagus officinalis | reverse complement strand
AAAGGAAGCCCAGATCTAATGCAACTATGAAGTTTTGAGGGAGAACGGATGCTCGAAGGAAGAGAAAAATGAAAAAAGGGAGAGAGGGGGGGCCGGCCCTAATAAGAGAAAAAAAAACCTCTTTTATAATGTTGAACCAAGACCAAGTTGAACCGGACCAGACCAAATTGAACCAGACCAGACCTGGTTCGAACCAGAATTCAAATTGAAGCTGAATCGAGCATCGAAACAATTTCAAATCGACCGAGGGTTCAGTCCTTGACTTATTCTTGCCTCTCCCATATATTCGGAAGGATCAGAAATTTTTTTGAGCTGAATTACTGCCTTTTTTTTGGCTCATTATCAAGCCGGTTCAGCTTATTTGGGCACAGAAAATACTCCAATAAGGTATACGAGTATAAACTATTCCCTATTTTTGGTTGAGAAGT
>NW_017981571.1:0-428 GCF_001876935.1 Asparagus officinalis | reverse complement strand
AACTAATTTCTCCTACTAACATAACTTCAAGGAATATACTAAGTATATTCCCTAACATAATAAATGAGGGGTATAAATATCCAATGTGAAGGGAATTGAGGGATAAATTTGCAAAATTCAAGATTGAGGGTAAATTTGCAATTGATTTGAGGGGTATATATGAAAAAAAACCGAAACCACAGTTAGAATCTATGCTCTCTGCTTGAATAGTCTGAGACAGCCCCCATCTCCCCAACAACACCCCACCCCACCAAAAGAAAACCACCCTACAACAACACCCGCACACACAGACACAAAAGAGAGAGTTGGGCTTCAATAGGTTCATGCATTTAAATTCATCTTTCAAGTGGGAAAGTGCGCATTTTGTGCATGTGAGAAATTGTTAACTAATTCATAGAAGTATAATGAGAAACAAAAATGTAAATTTC
>NW_017981570.1:0-428 GCF_001876935.1 Asparagus officinalis | reverse complement strand
ACAATCAAGCCCGGTTATCTCATTTTTCAATAGGGTGAGAGGTGCATTATTGAGCCCTATATGCCCTCTTGATTTGCTCGACAGTTTGGGTATGACCAACTGTATGTTAAAAATCCTAACTCGAAGCTGGCTCTTGTTGGAAACTTATATAAGGAGGCCTGAGCGTGGTATTACTTCATAGCTGGGAATAGCCATGTAGTATTTACATTGCCCTCTCTGACGCCTAACTGCCATACCGTTCTGGAATTCTGTAGCTAGTTTCATGAAGCTTCTCAGATCCTAGAATACAACATGTATGCTTCCTTCTTAAAGGAGATCCGGGAATTGTATGAGTCCAAGAAAGATTCAAAGAATGCCCATCTAAAGAGGATAGACGAGTATTTATCCTATAAGCAAGCAGCGATTGAAGCAGGAGAAATCCAGAGAGA
>NW_017981569.1:0-428 GCF_001876935.1 Asparagus officinalis | reverse complement strand
GTTCGGTTCGGTTTTGAATTATAGGTGGTTCGGTTCGGTTGTTCAAATTTTAGTAAAAACCGACCCGAATCGAACCATGCTCACCCCTAAAGGGAAACCCTTGTTCTCGTGCAGACGAGAGCGAGCAGAGAAGAGCGGAGAAAAAAAGAGAGGCGGCGGTGAAATTTTTCCCTTTCTGTGATTTTTTTCTCTCTCCCATTTGGATCCCCCTTTATCCCTTGCTCTCATTAATTAAGGAGAAGGGGTTGGTGTATTTATTGGGGAGTTTGAGTTATTAAGAGAGAGTTTGAACAGTGTTTTAAGTTAAAACACTGTTATTTGGTTGAGAGATCTCAAGCTTGAGATCTTCTCTCTTATTTGTAATTTTCTTGTGATTAATAAGAAATTAATTGTGCCGCTCCCGTGGACGTAGGCAAATTGCCGAACCA
>NW_017981568.1:0-428 GCF_001876935.1 Asparagus officinalis | reverse complement strand
AATTATATTATTAATCATTTATAATTATGTAATTTACAAATATAAAAAATTATAGAAATTAAAATGATAAAATAATATTAAATAATTGTAGAATTTATAGAAACAGACAAAATTAGAAACAGTGCATAGCTATAGTACTAACCCCAATTGTTTTAGTATATAGATAAATAAAGATAAATTTTTCATATCTAAATAATTGTATATATTCTCTTACGAGAAAGAGCCATCTTCTAGAAGTCTCAATTTACGATCAACCTTTAATAGTTTCTAGCCAAAATAGTATTCAAGTTTTGACCAACCATTCTCTAAGTGATGACTGCCAAACACATGCATGTATTTAGTCCTTGTCAAATCGACAGAAGAAATTAGTCTCAAAACCAAATAAGCAAAATTTAAAAAAAACATCAACTAAAACAAATTAAAGAAAT
>NW_017981567.1:0-429 GCF_001876935.1 Asparagus officinalis | reverse complement strand
TGGATCAAATAGCACAATAAAACCCCAGAACAATGAAAGAATATAAAATGTCACCTGAGAATTATATAATAGCACAAGAATGAAATAATATAACACGGGAAGTAGTAATAATGTCTTGGGTGACAATGTATAAGATAGAAGCTGACAACAGCACAACATATGCAAAAACAATGCAGGTTCCTTACACACCAAAAGTAAGACATTCTTCATATATCAAAGTCAGAAACCATAGATATATGAAGTAATTGATAATATGGATACCAATTACTTAAAATATCCAACAGAACCATAGATATACCAAAAGTTAGTACTCCCAAAAGTCAGACAAAATATAAACACTACTCACTAGACCTTATTCTACATTCTCTGAATTTGGCTTGTGTTCTGTCATGAAAGCATCCAACAGAACCCTTTGACCAAACTCAGACT
>NW_017981566.1:0-429 GCF_001876935.1 Asparagus officinalis | reverse complement strand
TTAACTTGACTAACCATGTAAGTGTTCGAATTATAGGACCAGTTACTGGAACTAATACAGCTATAATCACTGGGACATCTGATCAACCGGAGAGTCGTGACCTCGTGGCATGGGCAGGAACCGAAATTGATTTGCAATCGTCAATTCTTGAACCCCAACCTACTACTCCTATGGACCCCATGATGATAGAAGTCACAGCCAGTCCCCAGATTAGTCCGGTTGCAATAAAAGCAAGACCAACCGAAGAAGTTGGTACGTCGGCCGATGTTGTGCATAGAGTTGGTGAGTTTTACCCATCATTTGTTTCAAATTCCGGATTATCATTCCATTATGCTCATTATAATTCTTTTGTTTGTAGAATCCCCTATTAAGGGGCCTCTTAGTTTGGACCCGCCGTCTTCTGAGGCTTTAGTTGAAAAGGCATCTGAT
>NW_017981565.1:0-429 GCF_001876935.1 Asparagus officinalis | reverse complement strand
GGTTGATTGTTGGATATGTATTGTTATGATTGGAATGATGTATAGATACATGTTCTTATATGTGTATTCCTATATGGGTACCAACAAATATAATGTTTTAAGTGGTATATAAACATTAGCGATGTGTTTACTTGTCACTAATGCTTATTGGCGATATGTTTTCAAATCGCCAATGTTAGTAACATTGGCGATGTGATACCCATGGCCAATACTCATTGGCGACGAGGAGGCCATCGCCAATGTTTAAACATTGGCGATGGGTTGCCCTGTCACTATTGTGTATTAGAGATGAGTAAGATCCGTCGCCAATGTTTAATAGCGATGGGCATGGTCTGTCGCCAATATACATTAGCGACGACTGTTGTCCATCACCAACGTTATCCAATACTAATAATTATCCATCACAAAAAGTATTAACGGTGGCTCTGT
>NW_017981564.1:0-430 GCF_001876935.1 Asparagus officinalis | reverse complement strand
GTAGTCTCGTGTAATTAGTGGTCGCTAATTATGGTTAATCTAAAATGATCGTCTTGTGTACTTTGTGCTAAATTTTTTAAGCTACCTCACTACCAAGTTCAATGAAAGAACTTGGTACCAAGGTTCTCTATATTTCTCATATATATATATATGAGAGATATGGAGAATCTTGGTACCAAGTTTCTTCATTGAACTTAGTAGTGAAGAAAAAAACAGGACGCAAAGCCATGTTCATGTATATATAAACAAAAAACTGAAGAGTATTTACAAACTGTACAAAAACTTGGAAGATGCAGAACCAAGGGGAGATATAGTCGGTTGGGAGCAGACATTGTCGTCACCAACCAGACTATATCTACACCGCTTCTACCCGTCCAATATGAGATGCCCTATAGGCCAGAAAAGAAAGAAAGACAACTAGCTAAAGAGG
>NW_017981563.1:0-430 GCF_001876935.1 Asparagus officinalis | reverse complement strand
AATCGTCTCACCCTTTATAAGGCAGTGACTCTATCTTACCTATTCGTAGGATGAGTTCAACTTCCTTTTTTTTTAATTGAGACTAACAAATGTTTAACTGTTTGTTTCCAGTGGAATATCCTTCTGGAGCGTTCTCATCTCACGTAGTATATGGGCATCGCGGCGAGTATTATTCGACTTCCGACGATTTTTCCCCTATTCCAGTTACTCCTCAGTTTGCTTCGGGCACGTCGACAGAGGTTGCCCAAGTGGTGAAGGAAGGTGGACATCGAGCTCTTCGCCAGTTGATTACAGATGCGCCTCTCTTGAAGGACGCCGGTTCGATTCAGCCTCTCAGGAAGACCGACTTTTATTTGGCGATTCTGCCAGAGATCCGGATGCAGTGTTTATTGATGGCGAGCAGTGGCTTCATAAAACTGGCAGTGGTTTC
>NW_017981562.1:0-430 GCF_001876935.1 Asparagus officinalis | reverse complement strand
CATGCAAGAGGTGAGTCCGCAATGTCACTGCGAGAGACTCATTCAGGCAGTACTCACTGACTGCCAGTGTGTGGAAATGGCGAGGCCTTCGGTATTCGAGAGACTCGCTCAACGGCCCTCTAAGCCGAGATCTTCGAGTCGGAGGCGTTACCATCGCAAGAGACCTGCCGTCGATGAACTGGAGCTCCCGTCCGCCACAATCAATATGATGGACAAGGGTAAGGCCGTGCTTTCTTGTTCTCCAGATTCGGACTCCTTCCTGGGACCTACTCCTCCACTCGTTCAACATGGACAAGACGGTATATACCAACGTACCCGTAGTCGCACGGGGGTGAGCATTGGGTTCGATTACTCAACCTTAGCACCTCCCTCTGGCGGCAAAGACGAGGTTTGCTCAGCGGCAGCCACATCCCAAACATCGCACTCAAGT
>NW_017981561.1:0-430 GCF_001876935.1 Asparagus officinalis | reverse complement strand
CATTTAAATTTAAATTTTTTAATTAACACCCTCAATATCTCAAAAATTATAGAAACACCTTCAAAAGTTGAAATTATAAAAAGCCACCCTAAAATTCTAAAATTTCTAAATAAAATAAGATGAATTCAAGATATTACCCTTAGATAACTAAAAAATTAAAATTTGCCAAAATTAACCTCAAAATTTTTAAAAAACTCCTTCAAAATTTAAAAATCGTAAAAAAAAACTCTAAATTTTTAAAATTTTTAACTAGCACACATCAAATTAGTCGATTGGTAGACCGCTGAAATTTAATATTTTTCAAAATTAATTTATAGTTTTAATAATTGTTATGCTAAATGGGGATACCATTATCAGGAGAGGGATTTCCTCATTGACGCCTCTAAAATCACATGATTGAGCGACATTATGGATGATCCGCTCCGTTGAA
>NW_017981560.1:0-430 GCF_001876935.1 Asparagus officinalis | reverse complement strand
AACTTCACATATGTTGTTTGTTTGTTTGCTTGTTGATGAATTACAGAATTACAGAATGGTTTGTTTGTTGACGAAAGCAGTTACAGATTTACCAAAGATAAAACAAACTTATTATATTGTGTTAGGTTCATTGCCGTATGCTGGATGTATTTTGTAAAACTTTAACCTGTCTGTTAAAAAGTGCATGAAAAGCATGCACTTACCTACCTAGGGAATATTTGTTCCTCAAGATGTTCCAGTACTTGGTATATCGGAGAAATTGATGATTAGATCTTAACAAAATAATTATTTATATTTATCCCCAAGTGTAATGTAACAGAATGTAAAGTCTATATATACTACGTAATCTTGGTAAGAGTACATACCATAAGGCAGATCGGTCTTTTGATGAGAAATAGATGCCTGTGCCGAATTTCCCAATTAAAGCATC
>NW_017981559.1:0-430 GCF_001876935.1 Asparagus officinalis | reverse complement strand
TTATTTTCAATTGAATTTACAAAACCGAGTTTTCAGCAGTTTTTTAGAAACTGTTTATCTATGTTCAAACATTTATTTCTCTCAACTGGTAAGTGAGTTTTCATAAATTCTTTCTCTAACATGTTCATCTACATGTCTAGAACATTTTCTCAAAATTTCATGATTTTTGGAGTTTATTTACTATTTGTAATTAATTTTACAAATTCAGATACGCAAAATTCCAGAACTGTCAAAAACTGGAAACTACCTGTGCATGTTTGCTACAGTGCGGTCGACCGCCACGGTCGACCGTGCTACAGTATGGTCGACCGTATGCAGTCCATAGAGCAGTTTTTGAGTTTTTCTTCTCACGGTCGACCGCGACGGTCGACCGCCAATGTTACCGTTGCACAGTAACGGTAACTTGCTGATTTTTGTCTTTTAGTGGTTT
>NW_017981558.1:0-430 GCF_001876935.1 Asparagus officinalis | reverse complement strand
AAAAAAAATTGAAAAAAAATTCGGTTACTGTTCATCCAAAATTTGTAATTAAGTATTTCTGTTAATTTAATTAATTGTTGTAATTAATTGCTTTAATTACTGTTAATTATTACATTTATTTAATTGATGTTTATTTGTAATCTATTACTGCTAATTAATTTTAAGAGTTAATTACAATTAATTGTAACTTGTAATTGATTAATTGCTATAAATTATTCATGGACTTTAGAATTTTGCATCCTAATTCTCTGTCTCTTAGTCTGAGTATCTTTGACACGCTGTGATTTTATTGTACATGCTATGGATGATAATTTTGCATGGAAAGATTTGTTTCGTTGCCTCATGCTTTTATACACGTTAAGTACAGCTTTTATAATATGAGATAGTAAGTTCTCTCTGGCATGTATAGGTTGTTTTTGGTAAATGAAGC
>NW_017981557.1:0-431 GCF_001876935.1 Asparagus officinalis | reverse complement strand
TGCCAAAAATCCCAAAGCCAACGCCTAACACGCGTTGCCGGTTTAGTCTTGCACCGATTGAAAAAGACAACGGGATCTAAACTCGGGGAATTTCATCCCGAAGCCTAAGTAGGGATAAGTCAATGCCTAACACGCGTTGTCGGGTAGTCTATTCCCGTAAGAAAGACGAAGCCTATGAATTCAAAATCATAGCACAAAGCCTCAGAGAGTTTACTCTCTTAGCGCAACGTTACATGCGGAACGGATTTCGACAATCCGCATGCTAGCCCGATTCAAACGGTAATCGGTAAAGGCACATCAAACCCGTTGAGGGCTGGGGGTTTGCCAAAAATCCCATAAATCTGTCATTCGAAAAAAAAAATATGTATAATACAGAGAAATCACAAAAGAAGTAAATGCGGAGTTTCCATTGATCGACTGAGTTAAAAGCA
>NW_017981556.1:0-431 GCF_001876935.1 Asparagus officinalis | reverse complement strand
ACAATACTAGGCCCAAAACACTAACTCAAAGCCCATTGAGATGTGAACCATTATAAACTTCTTGAACTTATTCTCATTTTCCAATGTGAGACTATTCACAAAGGCAAAATTGTCTTTTCATGAACCAAAAGTCCAACAGTCCCCCCCCAAAAGGCAATATTGACTGAAATAAAACAACAAGTAAATCAGTAAATCATAAAAGATATAGGTTGAGCAACCTTTCGTATCATGAATTCAGGAGAGGTAGATTCCGGCTTTGAACCTTTCCTTAGTGAGTTTATAGCCACCTGAGGGACATAATGGACTAGGCCTTGAATTAGGCCCCTTGAATCAGGTATTGACAAAACACACACACAATACATCTTCATCTATTGAGCAAAGCGGGTTGAGCGTTAAAGGTCATGCTCACAAAAAACCGACTCATGAGAGTT
>NW_017981555.1:0-431 GCF_001876935.1 Asparagus officinalis | reverse complement strand
AGAGGAATTCTGTAAAACATCAATTTCAATATGCAGAAGAGAGATACAGAGGTTTGCACAAGAGTTTTCTTGAAAATATTCAACAATCTTTAACGAAACATAGTGAGTGTTTTCAGGGAGAGCTTCTCTGGTGGTCCCTTGATGACCAGAGAGTTTTTGGCTTTTGGGTTGAATGAGTGAATCAATGCAGCGGACTGAAATCAGTGGAACTCTGTAGCTAGATATCAATTTCAATATGCAGAAGAGAGATACAAATGTTTGTGCAAGAGTTGAGTTCAAAAACAACAATCTTTAACTAAGCATGGTGATTGTTTTCATGCAGCAATTCCCTAGTGGTGCTAAAGAATGTGAAAACCCTAATCTTATTATGCAATCTCTTGGGCTTATATAGGCCCCTACAAAATACAACTTACAAATAAGTCCCTACATAT
>NW_017981554.1:0-645 GCF_001876935.1 Asparagus officinalis | reverse complement strand
CATAGATACCTTATTAAATATTTAAAATATTACATTGAATAAAGTAAATATTATAATTTTTTACAGTACATTATATCTTGATACTATATTATTAATATATTAAATTAATATTATTATTAAAGTATTATATTAATATATGTTCATATATTATATCAATTAATTATATAATGTAGGATACTAAGATAATGTAATATAATATAATATTAATAATATTAATTAGTAATTATAGTATAACATATTATATTTTTATATAAATAAAATAATGTATTATATTAAATATTATTAATCTTATATTATATTAGTATAGCATGCTAATATAATATAATAATTAATAATAATTAATTATTATATAGTATAGCATGCCACATCATCAATTATCCCACATGAATTGTCAAATCAAAAGCTCAAATTGTCTCATTATCCCACTTTACCCCACTCAAAATTATCCCAAAGGGATAAAATTGTTTCATTGGAACAAGTTTTCCACTTGGCTCTAATTTGTCCCAACCAATAACCCCCTTAGTGGAGATTGAGCCACATCATTGCATATGAGAAAATCCCCTCATATGACATACGATGCCTATTAATCTCTCTCTCTCTCTCTCTCTCTCTCTCTCTCTATATATATATATATATATATATATA
>NW_017981553.1:0-431 GCF_001876935.1 Asparagus officinalis | reverse complement strand
AAGGAATTTAGGTGCATTAGCGAGACTGACAATTGCACCAGAAGATACCCCTTCAGCAGCTGAGATTGAGACATTAAGATGATGACTAGCAGGCGATCCAGGTGCCAAAGCCGCAGAGGCAATTGAAATGTTCAATTGCGAAGGACTTGAGGCCAAAGCCATCAATGCCTTCGCCTGAGATGAGCTTGGCCCAGCCTCCGTTGGGGTGAGTGAGATCTTCATCACCGCTTTTGGTGAAGTAGCTACTACAGAAGAGTCAGGCAGGGGTTGCTCTTGCATAGGGGCTGATACATGCACGAGCTGTTGTTCTGGAGGAGGAGTAGCGGCAGTGGTTTCAGGCAACGCTACAGGCGGAACAGTCACCATAGGAGAACCAGGTAAATGTTGCTCTTCTAAAGGAGCCGACACTTGCGCAGGTTCTTGCTCTAAAG
>NW_017981552.1:0-431 GCF_001876935.1 Asparagus officinalis | reverse complement strand
GAAGAAAAGCTCGAGATCCAATAAAGATGAGATCTTTAAGGAAACTTGAACCACGCGCTCGAGGGGCCTAAGAGAAACTCTAAATATGGAAGTTTGGAGAAATTCTTCAATCCAAGATCAAAAGGAAGCCCAGATCTAAGACAAATATCAAGGTTTGGGGGAGAAAGGAGGCTCGAGGGAAAAGAAAATCAAAAAAAATGATCAAGGGGGGGCCGGCCCTAGGTGAAGGAAAAAGAGAAAAAGAAAAAACCCTTTTATAGGGTGAATCAACCTTGAACCAGACCGAACCGAACCGGACCGGACCGGGTTTGAACCGGAATCTAAATTGAAGCTGAACTGAGCGTCGAAACGACGTCAAATCGACCGATGATTCAGCCCATCATTTATTCACTCCTCTCCCATATGTTCGGAAGAGTCGGAGGATTTTTTGA
>NW_017981551.1:0-431 GCF_001876935.1 Asparagus officinalis | reverse complement strand
CGCCTGAGCCGCCGCTTGCACCCCTGACCGCCAGCCTCGCCGCCGCTCAGCCAGCAGCCGCCTCCGACCTCCTGAGCCGCCGACCAGAGTTCCCCAAACCCGACAGCCCACAGATCCACCTCGTCGCCAAGCGTCGTGCCGCTCGCCTCAGATCCCGCTGCCCGTCGCTGAACAGTCCTCGCCAGAGCTCTTCCCGAGTTCGCCGTCGTGCTCTTCCATGTCGGATCTGATCCCGCACGTCGACGCTGACACGTTCGACAAATACATCGAGACAAGATCTCACGTTTACCTTGTTTCTTGATTAATGGTTCATATCGTGATTAATATGGTGATTAGATGTAAATAAATTATTTTATAGATAATACTGTTGTTAGTATGATGATTACATATAGTTAAATTACTATTGTGGTTAATACGTATTTTGAATATCT
>NW_017981550.1:0-431 GCF_001876935.1 Asparagus officinalis | reverse complement strand
CCTCCCTGATATTGGTTATTTTCCACTTAACACCCCTGAATTTTGAAGCTTTGTCAACAAAACCCCTGACACCATTGCCCGCTAAAAGGGAAATGCCCACTTTGAAAAGGGTAACTTTCAATAAACTCGGTCACATGCTTGGCAGCCGTCAAAGTTAGCAGTGTTACTTAGGTGTGCTTTTTTATGGTGGGCGCTTGGAGAGAGGGAGGGGGGTTAGTATGTGAGCAAGTTCAGGGAGGACGTTAAGATGAAAAAAATAAAGTTCAAGGATTCATATTGAAAACCACCCAAAGTTCAGGAGGGGTCAGCGGAATAATCCCTCTAAATTATGACCTAGAAGCTTACCCTATCAACAATTTTCTCAAGGAGTTTTAGGTCGCTCTCGTGGGATCCTGTTGGTTTCTTCAGTTGTAGGAGCACAATGGGTGATT
>NW_017981549.1:0-432 GCF_001876935.1 Asparagus officinalis | reverse complement strand
CGAAGTCTGAAGCGGCGATTCAGGCTAAGGCACAATCATTGCAGCCTTCGAAGCAAGTCCAACCTCCGGTGAACCAATCTAAATCGTCGATAATTCCTATGGCTACTCCGGGAGATCATGCAGAATCATCCCGAAGGAGGAAGCCAGTTTTGGAGCGCCTCGGTCCAGTTCCCGACGAGAGAGACAAAGTTCCAGTTCACGAGCGTTTGGGCCCGATGAAGAAGCCCAGAACGACTCAATACGCTGGGGGTCGCCATCACCAGTTCACGAGCGTTTGGGCCCGATGAAGAAGCCCAGAACGACTCAATACGCTGGGGGTCGCCATCACTTCCAGTATGACAAAGAGCTCAAAGCAACTGCGCACACCAATTTGCGCATCGAAGTCCAAGAGCACACTGAAGACTCGCGCCCACAAAGGCACATTTCGAGGCG
>NW_017981548.1:0-432 GCF_001876935.1 Asparagus officinalis | reverse complement strand
ATATGACATACTATTATAATATAATATAATAATTACTAATATTAATAAAATATTATGATATGATATAATATAATACTATAGTTTGAAATAATATAATATATTATACTATAACATGATACTTTTTAATATATATTATTGTAATTATCATGTAATATATTTATATTATTTTAATTATAATATAATATTTTAAAATATTACATTGAATAAAGTAAAATATTATAATATTTTATACAGTACATTATATCATATGATACCATATTATAATATATTAAATTAAATAATATATTATTAAAGTATTATATAAACTATATTGTTCATATATTATACCAATTATTATATAATGTAGCATACTAACATAATATAATATAATATAATAATTAATAATTATAGTATAACATATTATATTTTTATATAAATAAAATAATATATTAT
>NW_017981547.1:0-432 GCF_001876935.1 Asparagus officinalis | reverse complement strand
CATGTCATGAATGTCATATATCCAAAGTATACCCTACTCATGGGTAAATTATATGAGATCATACTATAATTATGTATATGTTTGCATCTCTACTTGCAATAGCGATACTCTTATAAGCTTCTAGATGGTCGTAGAATGATAAATAGGCACATCAGCCCAACCCAGAAAAATACACTGATCACCTTCGAGTATTTGGTACAATTAAGGTCTCGTTACGGGAAAAACAACAAGATACTCCTAGTGTGGTATAACTGATGTCTCATTATGAGATAAACAACCATACTGAGCATCCATAACTGATGAGCAATGCTTTATCATTTGTTACTTCACTTTCATCATCTTAACGTGTGTCAAGTATCTCGGCAATGCATGTCAATTCAATATATACTAAGTGTACGTACACAAATCTCGGTGTGTGTGTGTTAATATCTA
>NW_017981546.1:0-432 GCF_001876935.1 Asparagus officinalis | reverse complement strand
TTTGAATTGGTAAAACCTCTTCTTTAAATAAAGCCGATTCTCAATGCTCTTCGTCAAATACTTGTCATTAAGTGTTTCTCACAATCGTTTCGCCGACGTTTCATTCATCACATCATAAATCAAATTCGGCGTCAAACATGATCTAATAACTCCACATGCTCTACTATTAATTTTCTTCCAAACATTATCCTTCATATCATCGGGTTTCTCTTGTAATTCAAGAATCTCCTCCAAATTTTAAGCGTCCAATGCATCCATCATTTGACACCTTCACAAACCAAAATTTATCTTGTCATCAAATTTTTGAACATCAATATTTGTGTTAGTAATGCTCAAACCTTGTATCGCCTTCGTCAGGGACGATCCGGATGTACTTGCTTCGGTCATTGTGACGATCCAATCTCTTCAAACAAGAAGCCCTAGCTTTCTCCT
>NW_017981545.1:0-432 GCF_001876935.1 Asparagus officinalis | reverse complement strand
TTAGGAATTGTTTGTAATCATCAAAACAAGATTAGAAGATGTAGGCTCATAACATGAGACCTAACATTCCCCATCTCTTGTGGTCACAGAGAATGTGCCTCACCAAGGCTAAGTAATGGTGCTCCCAGTCTAGATTCTCCAACCTTTGAATGAAGGGAATGATTTCACCCTTTGTACGAGCGGGAGGCGTACCCATAAGGGTTGGACAATGCAGAACAACCCATGCCATGAAATAAGTGTATGGCAAGGTAACCTTTGGGTTCTCGTTACCTCGACAAAATTGGTAACATAAAGTCCACAATTCATAATGAATGCGGGCGATCATAGCAGGAAGAAGGGCATAAGAACGGTCGTGTGCTAAACATACGGCAGGAAACACCACTTCCATTGGTAGCAAATCAAAGTTTCCAGAAACGACGACGACTTGATAAA
>NW_017981544.1:0-432 GCF_001876935.1 Asparagus officinalis | reverse complement strand
ACCCCGAGGCCGAAAGCTTCGGAGCCAAAGTTCCCGAAAGTTTATTCATTCAGAGAGGACGAAGCTCCTGGTATCTTCAAATACCTCGTTGAGAATAACAAGATTAAACTGCCTCCAATTCAGGACCAGGAAGACGCCAAGAGAGTCAATGATCCGAAATACTGCGCATTCCACAGAGCGGTGCACCACCCCACCAAGGTATGCTATGCTCTTAAGGACAAGATCCAGGCTCTCATCGATGTCGGGGTCATTACAATGAAGCAGCCAAAGGAGAAGAAAGTGGGTGCGAATGCAGTGATGATTAGCTTCGGCTCCTTTCCCGTGAACCAGTTCCAGCTTGAGCCGGTTATAAAGGCAGCAGTAAAGACGGTGAACGATGATCCTCACAAGCAACGCCAGAAGGGACTTGTGCCACACACAGCCCCTAATGGT
>NW_017981543.1:0-432 GCF_001876935.1 Asparagus officinalis | reverse complement strand
GTTCATGACTATGTAGTTCACAATGTCGGCGAACCAGGGAATAGATTGGATTTCTAGGAGTTGTTCATCAGGGAAATGCTCATTGATTGGAACGGTTGATGATGGTGCATTTGGGAGTCGAGAGAGGTGATCTGCTACGGGGTTCTCTGTTCCCCTTCTGTCAAGAATTTGAATGTCAAACTCTTGAAGAAGAAGAATCCATCTAATGAGCCGTGCTTTAGCATCCTTTTTGGTCAAAAGATACTTTAGTACGGTATAATCAGTGAAAACTTTGGTTAAGGAACCAATGAGGTAGGACCTGAATTTTTCTAAGGCAAAGACTACAGCTAAAAACTCTTTCTCTGGGACAGAGTAGTTTTGCTGGGGCATCATTCAGAGTCCTACTGGCGTAGTAGATCACATGCGGTTTTCTATCAAACCGTTGTCCTAAAA
>NW_017981542.1:0-432 GCF_001876935.1 Asparagus officinalis | reverse complement strand
TTCGCAGATTTGATCGAAGGAGGATCATCTCCAGGGCAGTTGTCAGCATCTAAGGCGAGTATCATCTCGTCCAATCCCTCACCCCTGTTTTCTATGGTTTTCTCTTGGATTTTTATGAGTTTTGATGAGCCAAAATGATATTTTTGTATAAAAATGAATTCTCTATAATATGGCTAACAAAAATCAGAGATTTTAGTTTTCAAAAGCTCACTAATGTTCTGTTAATGAAGATCTAGATCTGAAATTTGCCTAAACAAGATTTTAGTTTTCAAAAGCTCACTAATGTTCTGTTAATGAAGATCTAGATCTGAAATTTGCCTAAACAACAGTTAAATCATTTTTACAGTTATTAAAACGTTTTTAGGTTTGGTTCTCATGGATTTAGAATATTGGAAATGTAGATTTCAAGCTTGGGATTAGTTGTTTATCTTC
>NW_017981541.1:0-432 GCF_001876935.1 Asparagus officinalis | reverse complement strand
TTCATTCGTGCATGTTTTACAAAATAGATGAGTTTTCATAAATGGAAAATGATATTCAAGAAATTCTTTTTTTGACATGTTTATATACATGTTTAGAAACTCCTCTCAAAATTTTACTATTTTTGAAGTTGATTTACTATGCCTAATTGATTTTACAAAATCGTGTATCACAGCAGATTTTTAGAAACTGTATTTTTATGTTCAAACATTTATTTCTCTCAACTGGGAAAAGCTTTTTCATAAATTCTTTCTCTGACATGTTATGCTACATGTCTAGAACATTCCCACAATATTTCATAAATTTTGGAGTTTATTTACTATTTTAAATTGATTTTACAAAACATCTGCACACTACTACAGTATTCCGGTCGACCGGACCGGTCGACCGGAAATGTCTCTGGACGTTGGTTACTGTAGCTAACGGCTATAATT
>NW_017981540.1:0-433 GCF_001876935.1 Asparagus officinalis | reverse complement strand
ATCCTCATGAGATCTTGACCTTTGATTTATCAATCAAAGGTCATGATCTCCTCATGAGGAAAAGTAGGGAGGAAAAAGAGAATGAGATCTTGACCTTTGATTGATAAATCAAAGGCCAAGATCTCCTCATTAGGAGATCTTAGGATGATCCTCATTAGTAGAGGATCCCAATCCCTTGGGGTGACAAAGTGCATATTTTTTCAATCTAGTTATATGTATTGGAAGTTCTCTCTCAGAGTGTAGTATATAATTACATATTTAATTTAACTATGATATGCAGTAGGGTTCTCCGATTGAACACTAACTATGTCTAACCTACTTAAATTATTCTAAATGGATACTTAGAGATCTTACTGTATCCAAGTTTTGTTGCGCGCAGCGGAAATTTCGGCAGCACTTCGGCAGCACAACAAGAGAGTCAGGTCGCAATAAG
>NW_017981539.1:0-433 GCF_001876935.1 Asparagus officinalis | reverse complement strand
TCTCTTAATCAATTTGAAAAGACATCAGCAATGGGGTATATATACCCACTAGAAATCTCAGCAAAAACCAGAGCAAAAAGACCAAAAAAGCCCCCAGAAAAACCAGCTCAGAAATAGCCGTTAGAAGTCTAACGGTCATATTGTCGGTCGACCGAAAATCTCGTCGGTCGACCGATGAGAGCAAAAACACGAAGAAAACTTTCTGGACTAACGTCGGTCGATCGGAAATCCTGTCGGTCGACCGATTAGAGCTCTCGGTCGACCGGACCGGTCGACCGATGATTCTCTGGAAAAATACTAACGAATGGTCAATTGACCGGTCGACCGTACCGGTCGACCGAAAACCGACATCCCAGAAAACAAAGCTAATTTTAAAACACTGTTTAAAAATATCAAATAAATTCAGAAAAATATAAAACTTTGGGGAATGATT
>NW_017981538.1:0-433 GCF_001876935.1 Asparagus officinalis | reverse complement strand
GGATTTGCTGGTGGAAACTGTCTTTTTAAATATCCTTCATATATCATATAGGTATAAAGTTCATAAACTAGAAAGGTCTAACAGCAGATAAAACATCTAAAAATTAATTAGATATTTTAGATTGTCATTAGTTTGTTGTAATTGAGTGCATATACAGTTTCCTCATATGACAATCTAGATTGTCTTTAGTTTGTTGTAATTGAGTGCATATACAGTTTCCTCATATACAGAAGGAACTTTAGATATTTTAGATTGTTATTAGTTTGTTGTAATTGAGTGCATATACAGTTTCCTCATATGACAATCTAGATTGTCATTAGTTTGTTGTAATTGAGTGCATATACAGTTTCCTCATATACAGAAGGAACTTTATACCTATATGATATATGAAGGATATTTAAAAAGACAGTTTCCACCAGCAAATCCAGGGACA
>NW_017981537.1:0-433 GCF_001876935.1 Asparagus officinalis | reverse complement strand
AACTCATGTAATATTATTTATGGAATATCTTGTGATGTGAATGTACGACAACTTCAATTTTATTTAGCCATATCCTAATTGGATTCATCATGACTTCTAAACAAGAGCATACATATGAATGAACAACTTGTGGACGATCGGCACTCTTGCCCAATTTTGTTTAATCATATCTTAATTATGCTTGTTTACTTACCTTCTAAATAAGAAGAGCACACTTGTGATGTAAACCCGCACCATAGACAATAGATTTTTGATCCATTTGTCTCTTTCATGTTGTTGATATTATTATATGTGTTAGTACTGGGTTTAGTCTCACATCGGTTATGAGAGCACACCTCACCCTCCTGTACTTATATATATATATACGAAAATGCTTTTTAACTCGCGGCCGCCCAACTCGTGGGCAGCTCGCAAGAGCGAAAACAGGGGGTGG
>NW_017981536.1:0-433 GCF_001876935.1 Asparagus officinalis | reverse complement strand
CCATCAAAGAAGGAAGCGCCGGTCAACTTCCTCACTCCTCCTGGAGAGGCTAGATCTACTCTAAGGCCGACAGACGTTCTTATCTACAATTGGAGTAGGGGGAAGCACGCTTGTGTTGATCTCACAGGGGTATCTCCGTTGGTGGGGTTTGGTAATGGAGAGTTCAAGGTTGGACATGTAGAGGATAGAGAAGCAGAGGCAAATGTGGGCAAACATGATCAAGCTTGCAAGGACAACCACCACAACTTCATCCCGTTCGCTTTCGATACGTTTGGTTTCCTTGTAGCTGATGCGGTGGAGTTTCTCAGGAGGGTACAGAAATTCATGAATAAGAATGTAGCGACAGCAGGGTCCGCTGAGTACGTGCTTTGTAGGTTGGGTTTTGCAATTCAGAAAGGATTAGTGGCGCAGCTTGTTGCCCGCTTGTCATCAT
>NW_017981535.1:0-433 GCF_001876935.1 Asparagus officinalis | reverse complement strand
AATGCATTTATCCATGCACAGAAGTACTAAAAAATGTGAATGGATAGAACTCATGTCCCAACTTCATGACGAGCTCCTCCAACACCCTCCTTCTCCACCGAAAGCTTCACCACCTCCTCCAAACCCACATCTCCTTCCTCGATCGAATATTTGCCACTACTTCCTTTGTCAGACCCATCATATTCATCGAATCAACCACAATTGCCCATCGAACCTAGCTTCTCCACATCCTCTGACATCGTCTCCGGGCCATACTATCGAAATTGCTAAGCTCACTGCAACCACCTTCATCAAATTCACCTCACCGCTAATACCGAGCTTGCCTCAAATGGCAGAAGCAAATCTTTTACTATTCAAACTCTCTGTCTTCCTTCAATTTCATTGCATTGGCAGAGCAAAGAAGAGTAGCAGAGGGGGAAAAAGTAGAACTTGG
>NW_017981534.1:0-433 GCF_001876935.1 Asparagus officinalis | reverse complement strand
CGAACCACGTATATCTTGTGTTCTTGCTGAGATTGGTTGGCTTGTGTGCATTGTGGTCTACTATTGTTCTTGTGTGTGCTATTGTATTGGCTATTTGAGGCTTCCGCGGCGCACAACAAGTGGTATCAGAGCTCCGGGTTGGATTTGGGAGTTTTGTTCGAAGGATTCACTGTTGGGTTCTTGTTTGAAGAGTAGATCTACAATATGGGTGATACGAGCAGGGCTAGTTCAAGTACTACTTGTACATCGGGTCGGCTTTGACAAAGGCGATCCAAAATTTGAGCATCAATAACACTAAAATTGATGTCCCAAAGTTCGACGGCAAGATCAACTTTGGTTTATGGAGGTGTCAAGTAATGGATGTCTTAGATGCACAAAACTTGGAGGAGACTCTTGAGTTTCAAGAGAAACCCGAGGAGATTGATGATAGGGT
>NW_017981533.1:0-434 GCF_001876935.1 Asparagus officinalis | reverse complement strand
GGATTTACTTATAAATAAGCCTTCGAAATAAATTTTTATTTTTGACCAGTGAGTGTATTTTATGTATCCAACATCATCCATCTAATCAATTTCCTCGACGTTCCTAACTTCCATCACCAAAACTGTTTAATACTTGTTGGAACCACCTCACAACAAATCAAATTGCTAGAAGAAACGAATCTCATCGTCTTGCTTGCTTGCTTGCTTATTTTAGATTTAGTTTAATATTCACTTTAAATCCCTACAAACAGATCTTACACAGTGTAAGAAATAGATGTAAACAAGCCTTTTTATGTTTAGTTTTGTTGATTTTTTCTTAATTAAGATGGATCAAGAGAGGGATCAAGAGGGATTTTTGGAAATGTTACTGTAGGCGTCTAAAATTGTCTACGAGAGCCCACACGAAACTCGAAGCAATGAATGGGCGAGTCAAG
>NW_017981532.1:0-434 GCF_001876935.1 Asparagus officinalis | reverse complement strand
ATATATATATATATATATATGCAAACCCGAAATAAACCCGTTTGACCCGAACCAGGAAATCTAGTCTGACTGGGAAATTAACCTTTAATATTTTGACTGTAAGTTTCTCATCTGACCTCAGAATGAGGTGATATAAGATTTTTTGAAAAGCTGTTGAAGAGACCTACAACTTTGATCTTTTGAGTTTTTCCAGATTCAAATAACATCAATATGTAAAATATATAAACTCTTAACTGGTCATTTTTTCAGATTTCTGTTCGTGCATGTATTCTGTATTTGCACTCATATATTCACAAATATATATTGAAGTGATCTCAAATCAATTCCTATCATACTCAAACATTAAAATACGTTATTTTTCACCATATAACTGTTCGCGGGAAAAGTTGGTGTTTTCTTCATTATCGATGTCATTGCACTCAGTTAACAACTTT
>NW_017981531.1:0-434 GCF_001876935.1 Asparagus officinalis | reverse complement strand
TCCATCTCTATATTCTCAGGCTTGGTCACCAAATGTCTCTGTTAGAAGTCAAGATCATTATCTCAATGGATGTTGGTATCGACATCCTAATTTGAGGAAACTACATTCTGAAAGTTGCATAGTCGAGAAGCATAATATGTTGTATCTCCTATCCTCCTTGCTCCTAACAATATTCATGATACTCCAAGGTGGATTTTGATAAAGTCAGAGGAATTCTCTGTTAACTCTTTGTATAAAATGACAATCAGAAGAGGTGTTACATCATAACATAACAAACTTTTTTGGAATCCTGTAGTTCCAAGCAAGGTCATGTTTTTTACTTGGTTGTTAACAAAAAAAAATTGCAATCTAAGATTATTTCAAGGAGACACACTTTGTGGTTTTTGTGGGGCAGCTGTAGAGTGTGCAGAGCATTTGATTCTTTTGAGAAGCTT
>NW_017981530.1:0-434 GCF_001876935.1 Asparagus officinalis | reverse complement strand
GTGAGGTGGTTAGCATGATTCTATCCGAGGAGGTTAGAAGGAAATCGTCCGAATCAGAAGGTTCAGATTCACCCCTAAATTTCGAGCAAAGAGGCAGAAGCCAGAAGAAAGGGAACTAAAATAGGAATCGGCCGAAGTCGAAGAAAAGATCAAACTCGAAGGTTAGGCCTAATAAAGGAAAGTGTTGGAACTGCGGTCAGGAGGGTCATATGTCTTCAGTCTGCAAAAGTCCAAAGAAGGATGCAGGTGAGCAGGAGGCTCATATCGTGCAAGATGCCTTGATCCTTACTATGGACATCGATTCGGATTCTTGGGTCATCGACTCAGAAGCCTCTTTCCACGCCACTGCTAACAGGAAGTTCTTCTAGAATTATGTAGCAGGGGACTTTGGAAAAGTATATTTGGGGAATAACGAGCCTTGTAATATTGTTGGA
>NW_017981529.1:0-434 GCF_001876935.1 Asparagus officinalis | reverse complement strand
GTACTGCAATATTAATCCTTTGTTAGTCAGACAAAAGACCAGGCAGAATGAAGAGAATCAGACATATACTTCTGAATGTATCACCCTCAATGGGTGGTCCCACGGTTCCTTTGGTAGCCTGTTCGGCCAGCATGTCGACCAATAATCCAACATCGGGTCCCGAGGAATTTGATGCAGAGACATACTCCTGTTTCTCGAGACCTACATCATGAAAAGCCTCATCCTCAATGAGCCTCTCTGATGCGACATCTACATAATAATTTAAGTGTTGGATATATATACAAGAAGATAGGGAATGAAGAAAAGCTCAGAAATACCTGTAGCAGGAACATAAGATTCCTTTTCTCTAATATCCACGCTTGGATTCTGCAAGTAATCTGAAAGAAAGCGAAGTACGAAAAATAATGAATCCTGAATTCCTTAACTCTCCTAAA
>NW_017981528.1:0-434 GCF_001876935.1 Asparagus officinalis | reverse complement strand
CACCCAACAAATTCGGGACAAAATCCACACATGCAGATGAATCAACTTTAACAGTTGGTCCTGCAACCCTAACATTCGGGACCGCGATGCTCCAATACCTTAAGAGTTTAAACTGTGAACACTCCAGCAAACGTACGAGTATAAACTGTGTTAATGGCGATTCAAACCCTAAGGGTCAACGCCGGTCAACGCGTAACCCTAGGTCAACGCCGGTCAACGCGTTGCGACAGAAAGTCGACGTTCGACGATTCAAACCCTAAGGGTCAACGCCGGTCAACGCGTAACCCCAGGTCAACGCCAAGCAACGCGTTGCAACAAAAGTCAACGTTCAACGATTCAAACCCTAAGGGTCAACGCCGATCAAAGCGTAACCCTAGGTCAACGCCAGTCAACGCGTTGCGACAGAAAGTCAACACGCGGGAATCCGAAGCCCT
>NW_017981527.1:0-434 GCF_001876935.1 Asparagus officinalis | reverse complement strand
AGAAAATGTTAATATAATAACATAATATATTAAATATAATTAATACATAGTTATTATCGACACGTTTATTATGTTATACTATACTATCTTATAGTCAATCTAATATAATTGCAATATTTACTAAATAATATAAAATATATTATTAAGTAAAATATCTTACATAATAATATAATAATATATTAATAATATAATAATATATTAAATACTAATATTTGATATGCTGATAATGTATTATGTATTAATATAGTTAACATAATATAATAATAAAATATAAGTAAATTAATAAAAAAATTAATAAAAGTCATTAATAATGATATAATAATATACCATACAATATTATAAACACTATAATATTATTATTTTTAATAAATAATATATAATAAATTAATAATTATAAAATGTTATATAATATCAATATATTTAATAATAAAAAA
>NW_017981526.1:0-435 GCF_001876935.1 Asparagus officinalis | reverse complement strand
TTTCAAAAACTGAGAGTATAGCAAAATCAACGTACCTCAACTCCTTTGCCTCCCGTCAATTGTGATTAGGAATCGGCTGAGAAAATTCCACTATGTAAAAGAAAATTTCTCTCTTTTTCTTGATTGTTCCCCTAATATACCTATTAATAGTTGCGAAAAATCACTCAGGTGAAAAAAGTAGAGGGAAATTTAGGAGGGAAAGGAGTAGAGGGAAACAATTTAGGGGGAAAGTTTTTCACCTGATTTCGCTGCTGATTTTCACTGCCGAACCCTCACAAGATCCCACTATGTAAAAAATTTCTCTCTTGTTCTTGATTGTTCCCCTAATATACCTACTAATAGTTGGGAAACTCAGGTGAAAAAAGTAGAGGGAAATATAGGAGGGAAAGGAGTTGAGGGAAACAAATTGGGGGGAAACATTTTCACCTGATTTTC
>NW_017981525.1:0-435 GCF_001876935.1 Asparagus officinalis | reverse complement strand
GCGATCTGAGCCATTGATTCAAAAACCACAAAATAATCTAAGCCATTGATTCAATAAGAATTCCCAAAAAGGAAAAACAAATTCCAAAAAAGGCCTTATTCTCACGTGGTCCCCTCAATATCGCGTTCAGAACTGGAAAAAAATCACGATCACCTCCTTCAAAAATTCAGCACGTCGCCTCCGTCTCCTTCGCATCGTAGCGCTGAATTTTTGAAGGATGTGACGCGCTGAATTTTTGAAGGAGGTGATCGTGATTTTTTTGCCAGTTCTAAACGCGATATTGAGGGGACCACGTGAGAATAGGGCCTTTTTTTGGGAATTGCTATTAAATCAAGGGCTTAGATTATTTTGTGGTTTTTGAATCAATGGCTCAGATCGCGCATCCTTAGGCTGCACCTAGGGAGTCACCTTAGATTCACTTTACCCATATATATA
>NW_017981524.1:0-435 GCF_001876935.1 Asparagus officinalis | reverse complement strand
GTCTTCATCTGGATGACTGGTCGAAACCATGTTCACAGTTAGACTTTTAAAGAAAGGCCCAACACTGACATCAGATTCCCAAGAAGATGTCCCGGATGAATGGTCCTGACGTAGATAATTACTGATTTCATTTTCTGAGGCTGACGAGGTTGTGACGTAGCCCACGCCTCTTCCGGTTTTTTGATAGTAGTCCGAAGGTTTTCCTTCGGGGGTGAGAGACATTCGAATCGGTGTTCGCCTTCCTTGCCCGAAGTTTAAACCCTGCTTCTTATTAAAGTTATACCCCATTCGTTTCATTAAATGTATAGAATTGGGTTCATGATAGTGGAATTGAGGAACTCCGTCATCTTCCTTCGAGCTTCCCCGTCTGAGTGGTGTGGGTTTAACTTTACCGAGACAGATTGGCTTTTGCCCTTTCTTTTTGGACGGGACTTC
>NW_017981523.1:0-435 GCF_001876935.1 Asparagus officinalis | reverse complement strand
GCATGTTTATGTATTGCGGTCTAAGCTCAAAATTTATTCCATTTGTTTCGGGAAGCCTAATGCATGAGGGGATTGCATTCCTAATGTGATAGCACATATCATGAAGAACGGGTGGATTAGGATGCTCCATTTCTATGATTGGTTCAAAACGAATTAATCGATGTGTATTATCCCTAATCCACTGTTGCATACACCAAAATATTTCTTTTTATTTTTTATTTTTTTTTATTTTTATTTTTATTTTTTTAAAGAAAAGAAAGAAAATTAGTTTTTTTTTGAGAAGATAAAGAAAAAGAAAAATCCTAACTAAAACAAATCAAAGCAATCACTTTTCAATCAACTCTAATTTTAGGGTTTAGCCTAATCCACTAGACCAGCTCCTAACCAAAAACTCCTATAGTGAAAAGATAAAAGTTTTACCCAGGTAGTTAGCCA
>NW_017981522.1:0-435 GCF_001876935.1 Asparagus officinalis | reverse complement strand
AACATTTTAGCATCCGGTAAACATGATTTGGGAATAAACACCCAATAAACCCGGAGGGTTATATAAGTATAAACCTCTCATCAAAACAAAACAAATAATCATGACAATAAAAGAATTAAAAAAAATTGTTTTCATATACAAAAATTTTAAAGCATAATTTTCAAAACCAAGAAAAGAAAAATAAAAATACTAAAATTCTTGGTTTAAATATCAAATTTGTTTTGGTACCTAAGAACTCTTGGTACCAAAGGATTTAGGGACATGACCCCTATCAATGAAGTTCAAAGCCCTAGGGTTATGAACCCTCTTGGGCATATATGGTGCACGAGATTGGTCATAGCAATAATCACTCAAATGACCATTCCAATTGCAATATGTACAATGGAAAGGAACCATTTGCTTATGTTGACCATTAAAAGGTGCACGTGGGACATT
>NW_017981521.1:0-435 GCF_001876935.1 Asparagus officinalis | reverse complement strand
GACGGTGAAGAACGAGCCACGCCATCAGATATGCGTAAGGGAGCTCAACCTTCGGACAAACCAGCTCAGTTGACGGTTCAGAAACCATATGTGTGAAACTGCTGACCAGACCCCTGAGCCCGCAATGGATGCTAGCAACCATTGCTGGGAGCAGGGAAAGCTCTCTCCCGTAAGCTAGCTGAACTGCAGGGAAGAGCACCTCGATGGGCAGAGCGTCTGAAGGCTGGTGCGGGACAACGCATTTCTTCAACCAAAGGGCAAGGTAGCCTGCTAATAGAGTCCGGGGTCCTATGGACTTCTGTAAGCGGCGGAGAAAAGAGCGAAACTTGGTCCCCGCGGGAAAAGCTCCCTCAGCACTGCCGATGATGTAGGAACGAGCCTCAGCCTTCTCCAACAACTCATTAACGGCGGAAGGAGTCAACACGTCTAATTCAC
>NW_017981520.1:0-435 GCF_001876935.1 Asparagus officinalis | reverse complement strand
AGAAACGTACTGTCCATCAAAGAAATATATGAAGTCCTCCCACGTGAGGGTCAGCCTCTGCTCTGGAGTAAACTGGAGTCGGTACCATCTCTCGGCATCTCCCTTCAGGCTGTAGGATGCCAGTCTCTATTTCTGAACTGAATCTACACCGAGTATATCAAGAATGTTGCTCACATCCTCCTTCCACTTATGAGCTGCAAGAGGGTCTGGTGACCCCTGGAACTCGGGTGCTCTCATCTTCTGGTACCTCTCAACCATACGGAGCCAAGTCTCCTGTTCTGTGACTCTGTCTGGGACTGTTAAAGGAATCGCTGCAGGCGTGGCCTCTGGGGGTCTCTCTCTAACAGGAACGGCAGGTATCCCCTACTGCTGAGCTACCGGTGGTGGAGGTGTCCGTGGTGCTATATGAGTCGTCACCAAGTCCTCAATGGCCGC
>NW_017981519.1:0-435 GCF_001876935.1 Asparagus officinalis | reverse complement strand
ATGAGAATAAAACCCTAGATCTGTAGAAGGATGATCCCTTTCACTGAATCCCACCAAAACCCGCTGAAAAACCCTTCGAAGCTCCTCCCAAATCACCAAGAAATGAAAACTATGGTTTTAGGGAAGAGAGGGGGCTAGGGTTTCTGATTTCAGATGAAAAGAGGGCTCTTTCGGGTATAGAAGAATATATACTAACCCCACAAACCCGACCTGAAACCCATTAAGACCAAACCCAGAAAAAATCTCAGTTTGTTGCGCGGTCGACCGCCGTGCCCAGCGCGGTTGACCGCACAACTGGAAACAACAATCCTAAGTGCCCGATTGCTATGCGGTCGACCTCCGCACCCTTCGCGGTCGACTACGCAATAGAAAAACTGCCTGTTTGGATTGTTTAACAACATGCTGGCCTATCCACTTGATTCCTCTCACATAGAA
>NW_017981518.1:0-435 GCF_001876935.1 Asparagus officinalis | reverse complement strand
GCCTACAGGGGTGTCTCGGCCAAGGCCGAGACACCCTAGGGTGTCTCGGTTTTAGGGCCGAGACACACCCCCCCTCTCTCTTTTTTTTGTCTTTTTCTTCTTTTGTTTGTTTCCCCTTTTGTTTCCCCCCTCTTTTCAAGATTCAAAAGGATTTCCCTCTTAAATTTCAAACCCCTTCTTCTTCCTCCATACTCCATACACCATTGTTTTCAAAACCCAAAACCCATTCTAAAATTTTGGATTTTTTGGTGCTCCCCCTTGGCCGAAATTCTCCTCTCAACCTAGGGTTCCTCCTTCATCCTCAAGCTCAAGAAAAGCCTCTTGATTTGGTAAGTCCCCTTTACAAGATCTCCCCCTTTTTTTTTCAAGAAAGATTATAGCTTTATGTTCTCATGAGTTAGAGGATAGGCTCTTTGATGATGGGTTGTGGATGCA
>NW_017981517.1:0-435 GCF_001876935.1 Asparagus officinalis | reverse complement strand
TATCCTCCTTTGAGGGGATCGACGCTTAAAAGTGTTTGTTTTGCTTTGACAAAACACACTTCATAATATGCAGGGGCGATTTTACATCATCCCATATGTATTGAAAGGTTTTGGTACGCCGTTATAATGCCCGCATACTCCTTTATACATATGGTGGATAGAAAATCGTCACACCTGTTATGAGATAACGACCATATCTTATAGAATGAGATATACCGTTTTTTTTTTTTTTAAAAAATTTTAGGATGACACTTACACAATTTATGTGTATGCCTCTTTTATCAGTCCGATTTCCTTCTACCATATTTACTGCTGATGTGATTACTGGTCGGAGTAGTGTGACCCACTCTTATTACGAGGGGATCTCGTTAATTGAATTCTCTCCCCAGTTTAAATCTGATTATAACGGAAGTGATAGTGAATTAATCCAGCGAG
>NW_017981516.1:0-791 GCF_001876935.1 Asparagus officinalis | reverse complement strand
AAATAATGTATTGGCTGACCATGTGGATTTGGGTTGCATACACGAGTCTCTCGTCTCCATTTAGCTCGGCTAAGGCCTTAAGGGCCAGATTCTATTGATAAATTAGAAATCATCACATTTTTATTCATTTTCTTGACATATTTTCATTTAAATCTAGCCCTAGTCCTATTCACCTTCAAGTGCAATCCAGTCACTATAGTTGGCACTTTGAGGAATCTGCATTGCAAATTAATACTGTCTTATATAAACTATAAGTTCCAAATCTCCACATTCATCATAAATATCTCGATTTTCTGCAACATTATCCTAGTGAAAACAGAGAACGAATAAGCTTATAAAAATGCATCCAGAATAAGATAGTAATTCAAATTGAACTAAGGACAATTTTAAATATTACCAAGACTTGCATAATGGAGACCAATAAGCACACAGATTCGGAAGAGCTATGAGATATAATTACAAAGCAATAAGAATGAGGAATAGGCATAAGTGCATTTGGATTTAGGCATTTGAAGAGGATATCGTAGCTAACAATATAACTGAGGAAATCGCCCTGTATAGAGATAAATGGAGGAAAAAGACTTAACACATCCAAGCCCCATGAATTTCTTGCTGGTTTATAATCAATACTGGCGATATTGCAAAATCCAAATAATGTGGCACAGTAGACATCCAGGAGGTTGGGTGCAGAAACATCTATCCTGTTGTGATTCGTTGCTCTTTAGCTAAATAAATTCAGCCAATGTTCTTCTGAAACAATTTTTCATTTGTACGTTAGAAGTATTGTAGTC
>NW_017981515.1:0-436 GCF_001876935.1 Asparagus officinalis | reverse complement strand
AAATAATTATATATTTAATTACTTTGGTATATCAATTTGTTGTTGTTATATATTATATAATATTTTTTAAAAAATAATATTATTTTATTATTAATGTAATATTATACTATTATTAATAGAATATAATATTATTAATAATGTTAATATTATGTTATTACTACTACATTATTAATAAATTCATATATTACAAATATTTTAATATTATATAATATATTATAGTTTCTAATATGCTGAGTTTATTAATCATACTTTAATAATTTATGATATAAATCAACATTATTATATTATGAATATATTTATTTTACATTAACATTTGTTACCAATAATTATTTTAGTATTATAATTTATGTTACTTTATAATATATTGAATTATTTAGTGTATAATATATTAATATTTTTATATTATACTTTAATGAGTTATATTATTTTATAATTA
>NW_017981514.1:0-436 GCF_001876935.1 Asparagus officinalis | reverse complement strand
AAGTAAATATATTTTTATTATTATTTATTCTCGTTTAATTGTACAATATGGGTATATTTCGATAGTTTCGTATCAACTGTTGTATTAGGTCAACATGTACGTTTTTATTTGTAGATAATTATTATGTAATTAGTTTAATTTTTAAATACCCAAAATTATTTATTTTAATTATTTTCGTTTAAATACCTGAAACTATTTGAAAATACTCCCAAATTATTTTGCTCCCACGACAAACCCCAACAACCCCGTTCTCTCCCTCCTCTTCTTTTCAAAAAAAACGGCTCCACACGAATCATCCCTCCATATTTTAATTTATTTTTTAAATTTTTTATTATTATTTTTACCTATTTAAACCAACCCAGCCCCCTCTCTCTCTCTCGTACACTCTCTTTCTCTCTTCTTTCTCTTTCTCTCTCTCGAGCTCGAGCTCGAGCTC
>NW_017981513.1:0-436 GCF_001876935.1 Asparagus officinalis | reverse complement strand
AATCGCGTAGATCTCAGATCCGATCCCTCTCGAACTCCTGCCTTTTCTGACGTGGACGATCGCCGAGCATCGGATCTGAAAGAGCAAGTCTTCAAAGTTTCAAAGCTTCAATCTTTTTAAGTTTTGAACCTTCAATCCAGCAGAGCTTCGCCGTCAAAAATTCCAACCCTTGACAAATGAACCATGCCCCTCTATTTATAGGTGCTCAGATCTGTGCCTTGGCACAGATCTGGCCGGCCACCCAGAGGTGGCTCGGCCACCGAGCCACCCAGAGGTGGCTCGGTTTGGGCCGAGTCCTCCAGGTGTCCGTTTTCTGGTTCCGCGCTTCGTTGTTGATTTGGACTCTGATTTGTTGATCTGAATCCTAATTTGGCAGTAAATCCGCTTCGGTGTTCGAGTTCGAATCCGTTCTATGGTTGGATGACTCGTTGACTCA
>NW_017981512.1:0-436 GCF_001876935.1 Asparagus officinalis | reverse complement strand
CATAGAATCGATAGATTCATTTGGAAGCATTTTAAAAAGTTCATAATCATGCATGAGTCCACTAATCTTGGACTCCTTAACTTGGGGGGGTTCCTTCATGAGTGATGCATAACTTCTCCCAAATTTCATGTGTGGTTGCACACGTAGAAAATCTCTTATATTCATTAGGGGTAAGACCACAAATTTGTGCATTCATTTCACTACTAGGCTTCTTGATATATTTGTTCTCCACAATATTTAAGATATCAAGGTTAATGTATTGTAAATAAATCCTCATCCTAGCTGTCTAATAGGCAAAGTTGCTACTGGTAAAAATGTGTGGCCTAGTGGTGGATTGTCCTTCTAACATATGCATATTCATTGATGCCTCCATTTAAAGCTTTTCTCTAATGGGTGTAAACCTAACAAATAGTAGAGACCTCACTCTGATACCAAT
>NW_017981511.1:0-436 GCF_001876935.1 Asparagus officinalis | reverse complement strand
TGCATTTGGTAGATTACTACATATAGTAATCTTGAATTTATTTTCTATTTGAGTTATTAACTCTTTTTTTATTTTAATTTGTTCCTCTATTTGAACAAATAAAACTTCTTCTTTTAAGAAATTAATTTGGTTTTCTTTGAGAATTACTTTTCTAACTTCGTTTAGTAAACGAGTTTGAGGATCAGAAATAAATTCAAATATTATTTCATTATTTTTATAAGTAGCTTTAATACCTTTGGTATCTACCTGAACAATAGGCATAATATTATGTAAAAAGGGGGTTCCTAATATAATGTCTTGCGATAGGTTTTTAACAAGAACACAAGGAATAGGAATACAGGTTCCTTGAACACATATGTGAGCATTGGGTAATTTATATTTAACATTTAAATTGTTTCCATTAGCACTACTTAAGTTTTGATTAGTGGTTTCAAAG
>NW_017981510.1:0-436 GCF_001876935.1 Asparagus officinalis | reverse complement strand
CGAGACTCATCTCCGCGTTTCAAAGCAACAAGTCCTATTTCTGCACTTCAGAAATAGGGCCATGATAGGAACATTCATACTGATATTGCGTGATTAGTGCACTTGCAATTTTGGTACATAATTATGCACTTGCAATTTTGGTACATAATTATGCCGCATCAAATATGATACTTCCACCTATGCCAACTTGCTAAGTCTAGTTGAAGGTAGTAGATTTTGGGATAAAGAGGGAGAGGGAATAATACTTCCACGTAATATTGCAAAGAGACAAATAGGGAGGCCTAAGACTACAAGAAGAAGGGACCCCAATAAAAAATCAAGGATAACATATAAGGCTTCAAGGCAGGGAACACCAAAGAAGTGTGGGCAATGTGGGTCAACTGACCAAACAAGGAGGAAATCTCCAAATCCACCCCAACCTGCTCAAACAACTAGC
>NW_017981509.1:0-437 GCF_001876935.1 Asparagus officinalis | reverse complement strand
TTTAACAGGTCTCAAAACAATTTTTTCCACAAAGTAGCAAACTCGATGGAACTTTTCAAATGAAGTATACCATTTAATCCTCTGTATAGTCAAAACTAGAATGAAATACATCATAGCAGGATTTGTCCATGATCAATTGATTCTTTAGAACCTATAACTACTTTACTTTACTCGAGCATGGAGTTTAAGAAGTAAGAAGTTTAGCAATTACTTCACAGGTTAAGATACCATATCATGCATGTGTGTGTGTTATACGGATAGATACATTGAAATATAAATAAATATTCAACTAAGAGGAGTCATGAAAAGAACAGGCTCCAAATCACATATTCCTTTTTCAAATATATCTGCAGCTGCATGACCCTTCGGCATTCGTTATTTTAATAGATATGGTTACATTCAAATCAACTGTAAACTTCAGGAATTGCTAAACAAAA
>NW_017981508.1:0-437 GCF_001876935.1 Asparagus officinalis | reverse complement strand
ATCCCGGTCGAGGAGGAGGTCGAGTATGAATTCGACCAGCAAAAGTTCGAGGAGTATCTGTCATCCTCACCCGGATCCACCTCCCCCCGCAAGTCCAAGAAGTTCTCCTCCAGGAGAAAGGTCCGTTGGTATGAAGAAGTTGAAGCTACCAACGACGATCTCACCCCGATTGACGCCAAATTTGCGTCGGGTGAGGCTCCACCAACCTCCAACCAGATCAAGCTGGTTCCAGCTAATTCCTCCGTCACCAAAGGAGCGATGACTATCTCAAAGAGAGCTCGCCAAAGGCGACGCCAACGCTTGGCCAAAGAATTCGCCAAAGCGATGGAGTCCACCGACGGAATCTGCTACAACGCGGATCTGAAGAGCAGGAGAGGCAAACAGCCTCAACGACCGATGAATGGCGACTCCTCCAAGCCGCCAACGAACGAATGGGT
>NW_017981507.1:0-437 GCF_001876935.1 Asparagus officinalis | reverse complement strand
GGGGGAATAGTTATGTTGACATTATTCCCTTCCCGTTCATTCTCATCTTGATTCTGATGATTGTGTCGAATGGGTTCTCCTTGATGAGTTGTCAGAGCCGCGATTTGCTGGTCATGCATCTCTCTCATTTGCCGCATGGCCATCTCCATCTCGAACTTGAAACTTTCTTTCTGCCGAGCCAGGGCATCTTCAAGCATCTTGGTTACTTGTTCTGCACTTATCATGAGTACCTCGCGGGGTTGTCCCTCGCTGGATACCATGTTGTCCGATGCAATCGCAGAGCAGGCATCTGATCCTTCATCTTCTGATGGTAATCTCGTCCGAACCCTACTATAAGTCCCTCGTGTAATGGTTCCAGACTGCAGACAAGTTAAATACCAGGGTACTAGTAGAATTGACTCGGGATTATCCCATGTCGATGCCCTTTTGCTGGTCAT
>NW_017981506.1:0-437 GCF_001876935.1 Asparagus officinalis | reverse complement strand
AAACACCTAATAAACCCGGAGGGTTATATAAACACAAACCTCTCATCAAAACAAAACCAATAATCATGAGAACAAAAGAATTTGATCAATGAAAAAAAATTATTTTCATGTTCAAAAGTTTATAGTATAATTTTTCGAAACCAAGAAAAAATAAAAATAAAAACACTAAAATTCTTGGTTTAAAATTAAATTTGTTTTGGTACCCAAGTATTCTTGGTACTAAAAGGTTTAGGGACATGACCCCTATCATTTAAGCTCAAAACCCTAGGGTTATTAACCCTCTTGGGCGCATATAGTGCACTAGCATGGTCAAAACAAAAATTATACACATGACCTTTCCGATTACAATAGGTGCAATGAAGAGGTTGAAATGATTTGTGTTGACCAAGTGGGCGTGCACGAGAATCATTTGCAAATAAAGATTTTTCTTTTAAATT
>NW_017981505.1:0-437 GCF_001876935.1 Asparagus officinalis | reverse complement strand
TAGACGTTGACCATTAATTTTGAAAATATCACCATTTTTAGGATTTTCTATCTCGACTGCCCCATGTGAGAAAACTTGTTTTACAATAAATGGACATGTCCATCTTGATCTTAATTTTCCAGAAAAAAGATACAATTTTGAATTGTATAATAAACTTTCTGTCCTGGAGAGAAATTTTTTCGCAAAATTGATTTGTCATGAAAAATCTTGGTTTTCTCTTTCTAAATTTTTGAGTTTATGTATGCATCATTTCTAATTTCTTCCAACTCATTTATTTAGAGCAATTTGTTCTTACCCGCCAAGTCTGAGTCAAAATTTAACTGTTTTATTGCCCACATTGCTCGATGTTCCAACTCCACTGGTAGGTGACTGTTTTCGCCAAAAGTCGGTTTTGTTGTCGAATTCATTATATCTTCGGTCGATTACAATAAATTCAA
>NW_017981504.1:0-437 GCF_001876935.1 Asparagus officinalis | reverse complement strand
GAAACACAGACCTTCCAATCATTAACAGCAGAAAAGGGTACTATATCCAAGAGAAGAGTTGTTATAAAATCCTAGAACGCCAATATTATGCGTAGAAAATATCTCACTTTATTTGTCATGCAAATTAATTTTGGATTTAATTATCAGCTGATAAAACAATTAAAGCAATTAACTGTTAAAATTAATTAACAACAATAATTAACAATTAATTACTGCATTTATAAATTTGATGAACAGTAACAGAAAAGATGAATTTTTTCAGATGAACAGTAAAATATTCCAATGAACAGTACCGTTTTTAATAAATGAGCATTAAAAGTTTTTATTTTTGGAATGACAGTTACATTTTTTCGGATTTAAATCAAAGTTATAAACTTATCAATCTTCTAGATTGTTGGAAATTTATCAAATAATTAAGATTATAGCATGCAGATAAA
>NW_017981503.1:0-437 GCF_001876935.1 Asparagus officinalis | reverse complement strand
TGGGCGCGATTCCAGAGCACCGGCAGGCATGCCGGCGGAGAGACGGTCGGAGTAACGTCCGGGGCCCGCGCCCCTCACTTTACACCTCTTAGACTTCGGAGCCATTGTAGGATGAAGCGGGAATTCTTTCTTTAGAGGTTCCTTTCAAGATTTGAGAGCACGGTTCGGAGCCATTGTAGGATGAAGCGGGAATTCTTTCTTTAGAGGTTCCTTTCAAGATTTGAGAGCACGGTAACTCTCAATGGAGGAAAATGGCTGATTTAGAAGGGCGGAGTTGTCCACGTGGCCACGACTGCCCTCGAAAAAGCAAAAACCCTAACGGACAGGAGACGTGGCCACGATCAAATTCGACGGCTCAGATCACCCTTAGTATATCGAAGGAACCGAGATTGGCGGTTGCATCCGACGGTTGAGTTCGAAAACCACGGCCACGATGC
>NW_017981502.1:0-437 GCF_001876935.1 Asparagus officinalis | reverse complement strand
TGATAGGCAACGCAATAGCAACCCATCGTACCCCCTGCGGTATAGCGTTCGATTCTCCGTATTATAGTAAAATCGTGGTGCTCTTCGCCGGATTGACTCTCTTTCCTTTACATCTTCTGGCAAGATTCCATGCAAGACGTAGTCGATGATGGGGAAACGTCAATCTCGTGGTTCGAACTCGATTTGAGTAGTGTGCGCCTCTTGAACCTCTTCTTCCTTGGCATCTTCATTGTAGAGCGGTATTAGAAGTTGGTGAGTTCTTACCGTAACAAACTTCTCTGTTTCGGGAGGCTGCGCCAGTGACACGGCCAATGCTGCCAACGCATCTGCATAAGTATTCTGTAGCCGTGGAATATGTTCGATAAAGAATCCTGTAGGCATATAAAATTGCTTATAGGTCCCTTAGCTCAGCTCGGCACGAACCGACAAACCAACGA
>NW_017981501.1:0-438 GCF_001876935.1 Asparagus officinalis | reverse complement strand
TCGTCGTCACTATTGGTCGCTGTCCCTGAAATATCAAATAGTGGTCAGGAATAGCAACTTGGAAATGCAAAAAAAGAAAAAAAAGAAAAAATAGGTGACTAACCTTGCTCCAAATCTGCCTCGTAATCTTCAGGGTCTCCGCCTGAGGCCTCTCCAGCAGAACTAAAAGCCCTGTGACCTTCTGCATCAAGCCGGCGGGTCTTGCCCTGAGCCCTCTGTGATCGAGCACCGTCCTGGATAACACGAGAATCAATCTGAGAGGCTTCTTCGGTCACCAACTCTTCGATAGGCTTCACACGGACAGTCTTATTAGCTGCTAGTAACCACTTGCAGCTCAGGAAAGTGAGGTTCAACTGCCGCTCAGTACCCGGGAGACTGAACCTAGCTCCAGTGCAGCCAGTCACGGTCCACAACCATGCACGAAGACCGTCCACCAGA
>NW_017981500.1:0-438 GCF_001876935.1 Asparagus officinalis | reverse complement strand
CTTGCTCTTGCTCGGCCAGATCCCAAGAAGAATATTTTGACACTTGTGAAGGCCTTCGGTGAATGCCATTCATTTGAATCTTCCGCATGATTCACGTGATCTTCGATTCCTTCATTTTGATCAGAATGTGTTATTGTTTCCTTGCTGTCTTGAATTTTTAAATAAACAACTTCTTCAGTTGTTTTTCGAGGTACAACAGTTTTTTTATTGAAATTAATGACAACATTATGCTGCAAATTCTCTTGACAATGATATTCCATGCCTCGACTCTCACTCGATAAATTATCTGTGATTGGACTCCTCTCAGGATGATTCTCTACGAGAAGCTGAGTGCACTTCTTATTTTCTTCAAATGTGAAATTGCCAGGGGATACAACTGATGTTTGATATCCATTAGTCTCTAAATTTGCACCATTCTCATAGTTAGTATCTTAGTGC
>NW_017981499.1:0-438 GCF_001876935.1 Asparagus officinalis | reverse complement strand
TTGGATTAACCTTGTACCCAAGAAACAATTTTATGCCAAGCGATGTAAGCTAGAAAATTTTGCACCAAAATTTAGGATATTTACAGTTCTGCCACTCGTTCACTAAAATGACTGTCTTGAGTCCAACAATTCCGATTTGACTCAAACTTAATTTATTGGATACATAATTGAAAGACGGACAATATTATATGATCTCAGATAGATCAAATAAAATTATCGTGCATATTTCCACTTAAAACATGTTACAACACCTTTAACGATGAGCTATCGTGGTCACTTTGCTCTAATTTTTCTTGGGCTTTATTTAGGCTTCATTGAGCTTCAATTAGGATTAGGTACCTTCATTTGTGCTTTTATTTATTTCCTTCATTTTTTCTACAAAATAGGATAAATTAATCATTTATTTGCATGAAACTTATTTGACATAGGTGTATAAAA
>NW_017981498.1:0-922 GCF_001876935.1 Asparagus officinalis | reverse complement strand
AAAAAGGAGAGAAGAATTGTTTTGGGGTTCTAAAAAAACAATTTAGCAAGGCGTTCAAACAGCGTCCTCAGAAGACAGGGTCACAACATGGTATCAGACACCCCGGGGAACCAGATGTCCCGACATTCCAAAAACAAAAAACCGACACACCCATGGGGTGATAACATCAGAGACATTGTTCGCCGAACACCTTCCGGAAGTCAGTCCTCGCAAACGCCACGAGAACACCTTAACCCGAGGGTGTCCTACGCCGCTAATATAAGTCTGAAGACACAAACTCACCACATGGGGTGGTCTTCGAGATATTAGTGCTGCGTACCGCTCCCACATATTTTTTTCTTATGCTATACTCAGACTTTTCACTCTTTTGCTCCACATAAGAGATCCACAACCACACACCGATCCCATTATAAACATTTCTGATTTCACAGCCGCAGAAACTATATATCCCACAACAAAACCGAAAAGTACCCTCTCTACAGAACTATTTCGGTTTTGCTTCTTCTTCTTCCTCCAAGAGTCTTCTTCCATTATTTGCCTTTAAGAACCCATTTCTCCCTCAAGAAAGTTTGGACTTTGGCGAATACCCATTAGCCGGAATCATTTCCTCTTTCAAGCTAGGGTTTTGACTTCCATTTCCGAGCCCGGAGGAATCTCTCTTGATTTGGGTAAGATCCCCTCCTCAATCCTCCTATTTCCTTGCAAAGATTGCATTTTTCATACTTGCAATAGATAGGGGTTGTGTATGTAATGTACTCTTGGAGGGATTGTGCAAGATATGTAAGGGCCGAAACTTTGGGGGTTTATTTGCAAAATTCGTGGGGGTTTATTTGCAAAATTTAACCGAAATGGTGGGTGTTTTCGGTAAAAGTTGCTGTTTTCATTGATATTCTCTTTTTGAGATCTGTTACAACTTCAAGCG
>NW_017981497.1:0-438 GCF_001876935.1 Asparagus officinalis | reverse complement strand
AACAAGCAATGTAAACTGAAGATAGTGTTTTTTACTAGTCGGCGATTTCTTATAATTAAATGGATTGACTTTTAAAATGGTATTTCAGTTATTTTACATGTTGAAATGACTTCGTCGCGGGGGAGGGTGATGGTTTAGTGAGAAAAATGTGAAAGATTAAGATTATGAAGTTTTGTGAGAGACCACATAGTTGAGGGGTTTTTCTTAGATTTTTAAAGTTGAATGGAGTTATATATAATATGCTCAAATTCTAAGGTAGTATTCAGAAATGAAATAGTTGAGAGGAGTTTTCTGGGACATCCATCATAGTTGAGGGGTTCTTCTAAACTTAACCCTAGCTAAAATCATATATAAAAAATTAAACATGTGCGAAATTATATTTAAAGTTGATGAATTAGTCTTTCTCTTAAAATATTGTTGATGAATTAATTATTTTTT
>NW_017981496.1:0-438 GCF_001876935.1 Asparagus officinalis | reverse complement strand
GAATAATTATTTTGTGTAAAAGTGATTATTTTGAGATGTTTTAGAATTATTATTATGAGCAAAGAGATTGTAAGGACCGTAAAATTTTGATATTAGTTAAAATAATTTTTTGGTATTTTAAAATATTTAATTTTTATTTTAAAAGAGTATTTGAATTTTCTCTAATTTCTTAGAACCCTAAATTTTCCTCTCTCATATATAATTCTTTTCTCTCTCCAATAATTCAACTTTCTCCTCTCCTCTTTTTCTTTCAGACGCCAGCAAACCCAAATACCCCTGAGAACCCCCGCAGCCCCACACGCCCGCAGCGCCGCCGGCCATCTCTTCCAAGCCCGAGCTCCTCCCCTCCAGGCCACCGTCGACCACCTCAACCACCAACCTCCCGCTGTCCATCACCAGCACCACCACCGTCCCTTCATCAGTTCCACCAGCTCCGGC
>NW_017981495.1:0-438 GCF_001876935.1 Asparagus officinalis | reverse complement strand
TGTTGACATATTAGAATAGTTAAGGGGTTATTTGTAAGATGTATTCGTAGGGGGCCTATATAAGCCCATGTTATTTCATCAATAAGATTAGGGTTTTCTCATATATTTCAACTAGAATTATTACAGATAATATTGGTTTTTGAAAGGAAAAAAAAACCTTCTCTATCACCATTAGCTAAGCCCTCGAAATCTTGGTGATAGCCTCAGTGGATGCTAATGGCCTTCAACCAAGTTCAGAGGCTCCTCCATATTCATCACCTAATGCTAGGGGGGAAATGCTTAATTGGAGAGCAACTCATATGCGGTGCAATTTTGCATAAAAATCACCGGCACAAGTGGCATAAAGACTTACGTACTTCTTGTCGATAGTGTAGGCTGTCTAAAAATCACAATAGATAGCTTATCCCCCATCAAATACCGATGATGGAAGTTATAATC
>NW_017981494.1:0-438 GCF_001876935.1 Asparagus officinalis | reverse complement strand
GATTTTCTCTCTTCTCTCCTAAATCTCTATTTTCAAATCGCATCAGGGGGGTTGTGCATCCCCAACAGTGTTAACTGCAAACAATATATCATACCAAATAATCATATCTAATAAAAATTCAAAATTTTCAATCTCATATGTTGCTAAAGGAATTACTTCACTTTTTGTTTTAGGATCATCACTAGCTTCGCTAGTTGATATAAAGCATCTCTTATTTTTAGAGCTTGATATTTTATTGCTTTAACACTTTCAAGACGACTTTTAATTTGATGATACTTTAAAGTCTGACACTGTTACTTGCATGAATATAATAAAAGAACAAACAAATATTAATTTTTATTTAGATTAATTAGAATGAGCATCAAGGAGAATAATTGACCCAAATTAAAAACACCATGCAAGGATTAAAATCTAATCAATTTAGTTGAATAAAAGATA
>NW_017981493.1:0-438 GCF_001876935.1 Asparagus officinalis | reverse complement strand
GTCACTTTACGATATTCACTGTACACACTCATCAAGGTGAGGCATCAGAATCAAAACAGGAGAAGAAAATATGAAATATGTACCGTAAACTCGTATGATGAAATATGAAGTGTTAGTATCAAATTTATCTTTTATTGACTGCAGAATCTGCTTTACCTGTTTTGTTATTCTACCCTGTAAAAGCCCGATTCTCTCTGTGCTCCCTGCCTGTGCTCAGGAGCTGCTTGGCTCCAAAAAGTTACGTTTGCTCTGAGATTATGATAAGTTTCACACCCATTGTGATCTACACTCTAAAAAGTCATGGACATAAAAATCAGATATGAACACAACTAGTCCTGAAAGTTTTGACGTTAAAGATGAAGCATATGATCGCACTGAGCCGGGGAAAGCTGTTCATTGATCGGTGACATCAAGTTGAGGGATCGGTGACATCAACAG
>NW_017981492.1:0-438 GCF_001876935.1 Asparagus officinalis | reverse complement strand
TTGATTTGAATACAAAATGAGGATAGTTGAAATGAAAATGATACAAAATTATTCCCTAGCTAAAAAACATTCAAATCCTAAGCATTGGGCTTCATCAACTTAAGGGATTTGAGCTTAGACTTCAAAGCCAAAATGTTCTCCTCACGAGTCTTTTTGACTTTTTCTGTTATCTGGCTCCTGAGCTCTTCTTCACTAGGCGCTGCTTCTGCAAGTTCCCGGCGAATCCCGTCAGCAGCAACGATCTCAGCGCAATAATCTTGGAAAAGCCCGTCACAGTGAGCAGCTAACCCTCTTACGACTTCCATGTCGTCAGCCAGTTGAGCAGTTATCCGAGATTGCTCAACGCCAGCACGGGTAAGTTCTGTGGCAGCATCCCGAATACCCATAGCAAGGCCGCCCATGTCTACTTGTATTTGGAGATGCTCTCCCCGTAGGCCG
>NW_017981491.1:0-438 GCF_001876935.1 Asparagus officinalis | reverse complement strand
ATATGCATGATAATTATAATTTGTATATTCATTTTCTTTCATGCATATATCCCTTTTTATAAATTGTTTATCATTATTAAAAAGGGGGAGATTGTTGGGTCCTTTTGTTTCGATGATGTTTTAGTAAATAATTTACTACTAATATTATTTGTCTAGTGTTTGTATTTTTTATTTATTTTAGACAAACAATAAGTTGGTGGTTGGATGAAATCGAGCATTCACGATCATATCCAATGGAGTTTGGCGGAATTGTAGAGTGAAGCCCTACAATTCAAGTTGAAGATCCAAGTTTAAGCTTCATCCGCAAGTGTACCAAGATAGAGCTTCATTGAAGATCACAAGCTTGGGTATATTTAGTTTAGGTTTTTATATATTATGTGTGTTAGTACTTTAAGCTCAATCACATACACACACATACAAGTTTTGGTTATATATATA
>NW_017981490.1:0-439 GCF_001876935.1 Asparagus officinalis | reverse complement strand
AAAAATCCAGAAATCAAGAATCAGAAAACCGAACAAATGACACTGCAACTGTCACCGAAGAAGTTGTCATTGTTCGAGATGATGATTATGTCAATCTTGCATGTCAAGATTCCACATGGGTAGTTGACTCAGGTGCTTCCTACCATGTCACCTCACGGCGGGATTTCTTCTCAACCTACACTCAAGGTGATTTTGGACAAGTGAGGATGGGAAATGATAATGCATCCAAAATTATCGGCATCGGTAAGATTTATTTAGAAACTAACCTTGGATGCAGGTTACTTTTAAAAGACGTGAGGCATGTTCCTGATATCCGCCTCAATCTGATCTCCACCGGAATGCTTGATGACGATGGCTACAGTAATTATTTTGGTGAAGGAAAATGGAAGCTTACCAAAGGCAACTTGGTAGTAGCCAAAGGCAAGAAAGATACAACACT
>NW_017981489.1:0-439 GCF_001876935.1 Asparagus officinalis | reverse complement strand
GATTGTGGAGGTGTTAAGTGATGGATGCCTTTGATGCACAGAATTTGGAGGAGACTCTTGAGTTAAAAGAGAAACCCGCTGATATGGAGGACAATGTTTGGAGGAAGATGAACAGTAAAGCTTGTGGTGTTATTAGGTCATGCTTGACGCCGGATCTTATTTATGATGTAATGAACGAGACGTTGGCGAAGAAGATGTGAGAAACACTCAATGAGAAGTATCTTACGAAGAATATTGAGAATCGGCTTCACTTGAAGAAGAGGTTTTACCAGTTCAAAATAAAGAAGGGAGTTTCCATCAGGGAGCATGTCAATAATTTCACTAAACTACTTTCAGATATGGCCAATGTGGACATAGTTGAGGATGAAGACAAGGCAATGTTACTTTTGTGTTCGTTGCCCGAGGATGATTATAGTACATTTGTTCTAACTATGATTAA
>NW_017981488.1:0-439 GCF_001876935.1 Asparagus officinalis | reverse complement strand
GGGTTTTTAAAATTTTTTAAATTAGAAATTTTCCTTCTGAGAAGTTATTTGAAAAGAGGGGTTTTTTTTATGGAAAAGTGTTGAAAAATATATTTTAGATTTTTGATAAAGAAAAGAAAATAGAAATAGAAAGAGAGAGCAGAGAGAATAGAAATGTAATATTTTAGATTTTTGATAAAGAAAAGAAAATAGAAATAGAAAGAGAGAGCAGAGAGAATAGAAATGTAAATAAAAAAAGAGAAAATTAAAAAAATGAAATAAAAGGAAAAATAAGAGAAAAAGGGGAAAGAAAATGAAGAGAGAGAAGAACTAGAAAGACATTACAAAAAAATAAAAATAAAAATAAAATAAAAGATGACAACTGACAAAACTTAGGAATAAAAGAGAGAAAGGGCTAGAGTATTAAACTAGGAAATTAGAATAAATTCCACTAGATAAC
>NW_017981487.1:0-439 GCF_001876935.1 Asparagus officinalis | reverse complement strand
TCTGGTTTTCTTTTTATTGCATGTGTCGTGTTCTGACTTGCAACAATGCAACTATATGGAAAACGTCCAGCTCTTTTTTTTAAAATTTCCCTTACAATCATTTAAAATAATTCTGGAAACATTTTAACTTGTAGGGGGGGTATGAACACTAGTTATTCCTTTGCATAAGAATTAACTGGTTCAAACAGGTTTGAACTGTTAGAGGTGGTCTGTTACCATAACAGAGATTTGGGAATCTATCGATCTATTAAGAATAGTCAATAGATTAATTTTTGTAAGTGGTATGATTTTATTCTGACACGCGAGCAATCGCAATCAGGATAATTTAAGGGTTTATCCCTCTATTAGGGAAAGTTGATAAGTGGATTCTTGTCAGAGGTGTAATGTTAACGTGACAAGGAGAATATTGCTATGGAAGCAATTTTGGGGACTTACCGCT
>NW_017981486.1:0-439 GCF_001876935.1 Asparagus officinalis | reverse complement strand
AGAATTTGGGGAAAATGTCGAATTGGGGAAAGTGAAAGAGGGTCGGATCAAAAAAGGAGAAGAAGGGACGGACCAGATCTGAAATGAATTGAGATCAATGGTAGAGAACGAGTCAGGTTCAGAAAAATTAATCAATTGAAACCGAAACCTGATAACGAAATGAACAGAACCAACAAAAATTACTTACGGTCGACCGTGGCGGTCGACCATGACAAATTCCAGAAACATTCACAGTCGACCGTGACGGTCGACCGCAAGAGAAATAATGTCAAAAGTATTGTAAAACTGGATTTTTAGAAAATATTTAGTTTGGACCTTTAAGAAAATTGTTCTATAATATATATAAATATATATAAAAAGTTTTTAGCTATTAAATTGTGAAAATATTTTATTCTAGCTTAATAAAAACAAAATCACTATTTAAAATTCAAAAAACAAC
>NW_017981485.1:0-439 GCF_001876935.1 Asparagus officinalis | reverse complement strand
CTCAAAATTCCGTCTAGGATATGTATTCTAAACGGAATTCCGTCTAGAATACGCGTCTAGAAAGTTTCCATCTAGGATGTAATATTCTAGACGGAAATTTCGTCTAGAATACATTCTAGACGGAATATTCTAGACGGAATTCAAAACCGTCTAGAATACATCCTAGACGGAATATTCTAGACGGAAATTTCCGTCTAGAATACTCTATCCTAGACTGAAAAAAATTTCGTCTAGGATGAGTATTCTAGACGGAAATTTCTGTCTAGAATACTCATTTTAGACGTAAATTCATGTTTTTTAATTTTTTTATTTTAAAAAAGGTATCCTGGACGGAATTTGAGCATCCTAGATGGAATTTCCGTCTAGGATGCTATGCTACAGTTTTTTTTTTTTTTGCAAAAAAAATCTACTCTGGTTCATCTTCAGTGCCTGCAGCATC
>NW_017981484.1:0-439 GCF_001876935.1 Asparagus officinalis | reverse complement strand
TACTTACATTATGTTTATTTAAATACAGTTATATAGTTTACTTTTATATATACTAGATGCAATATACTTATATATAAGTATAATTATGCACTTATATAACTGTAATTCTATAATATACGCATATAAGTATACTTACAACTACATTATATATATTTATATTCTTATATCTTAGTATCTATACCATACTAAGAGTATATATATATATATATAGAGAGAGAGAGAGAGAAAAATGGGTATGCTTAGTACTAAGTACAAAAAATTATGCTTGGTAGTGAGGTGACATAATCCCCTCCACTCATTCAAATGATTGCATATCCCCATGTACTCCTCAACCCATGTGAAGGTGGTCCCCTATTTGAATGAGTGGAGGGGATTGTGCTACCTCACTACTAAGCACAAAATTTATGCTTGGTACTAAGCATACACATTTTTCTTATAT
>NW_017981483.1:0-439 GCF_001876935.1 Asparagus officinalis | reverse complement strand
GAGAGTAGAGCATTGAGGGAATTTAATCATTTCCGCTCTTTCCGAATAAGGAAAAGTACACAATGGAATTTGGTTCTGAAGACTGAATATTTCATTTGCGTCAGGTCCCCCGATGTACCCAAAATGATGCTCTTGTAAAAGTGGCACGTTTGGGAGAAGTACTGCACAATCAAAAGCAGAAGTTAGCGGCGAGCTATCAACATAAAGGCATAGCCTGAAACATAAAGGGTTAAAGGCTCATGTCGAAATCTCCAACGCGAAGGTCGAACCTCGCGTCAGAAGCCTCAAACGCGAAGGTCAACCTCGCGTTGAAAAACTTGAACACGAGGGTCGAGACCCACATGGGATCCCAACCCCGCGTTTTCATTGAGTTATCAAGAACCCATCTAGGGTTTTCAGAGAACTTGCCAAGGCAAGTTATTTCGGGTGGCACTCACCA
>NW_017981482.1:0-439 GCF_001876935.1 Asparagus officinalis | reverse complement strand
ACTCTACCTTTTGAGATATGACCTAAGCGCTTATGCCATAATGTTGCCGAATTTTCCTTATTTAATTTATGCTTAGTACCACGCGATTTCGCATGCAAAGTTTCATTATAAGAAGTAATTATATCAAGCAAATATAGGTTGTCATAAGTACTCAAATAACCGGTTCCCACAACATTTGAATTAAAAGATAAACTGAATTGATTGTTTCCAAATAAACAAGAATAACCTGATTTGTCCAATACAGAAGCTGAAATTAAATTCCGTCTAAAAGACAGTACTACAAAAGTATCTTTTAAGTCTAAATAAGAACCAGTTTCTAACAATAACCTAAAGTGCCCAATTGCTTCCACATCTACCGATTGTCTGTCGCCCCACAAAGATGTGTCTTTCAACATCACTTGGCTTTCGGTAGCTCAGGCAACCCTGTATAGAAACACTT
>NW_017981481.1:0-3079 GCF_001876935.1 Asparagus officinalis | reverse complement strand
AAACGACCACAGGACGAGAGAGAATTGGCAATTGATTACCAATATTCAGTATTTTTCTTCAATCAAGGGACGATCTTTCCGGAAGGTTTGACTATGATTTCTAGAAACAAATGGTAGACAATAGTTTCAGGGCAGGCATGCTCAAACCTTTACATGATAAGGTTAATGCAAGGAGAATTAGTGAGGCATTCGTGGGATTCAGGCCATAAATCAAATAGGAAGGAATTTTGCTCCTGATTATAATGTAAGTTGAACAGCAGCAACATGATTGGCTTCAAGGTGGAGTGAAGATTTGTTGCTAACTGGAAGTAAATTTTGCCTGGTGTTATAGTAAATGACTGGCAACCATGATCAGTGAATTATCAAATATCATAATGTAAACGATGTTAATTGATTTATAAATAGTTTATCAGGTCATACTTGTCGCTATTGTTGTCCACAGATTAAACTTGTGCTACAATCCTCAAAAGAATATGATGTTATTTATAATTAAGTCGTTGCAAAAATATAGAATTCTTCCCTGATGTGAAGATCGATTTCCAACAAATGTATATTCAAATTCTCTATTGTTGTATGGGAATATTATCTGTATTGCTTATTAAACGAATGGATGTCAATTCATTTGCTTTACCTATGGATCATTTGTAGCATTGAGTTTGATCTGTCATTGTAGCGGTGCGTTCATATGTATGAGTTGGCTTTGATTCAACAGTCAGCATGCAGTTGTTCATAAAAGTGACTTATATTTTGCTTTGTGAGTTGATTGATGTGGTTTATTTGAGTTTCTTGAATTGTGGGGCGACTTTGTGATTTAAACATAAGAAGATTTGACTTGAATTTTATACTTGGATTACACATAGATGAATATAAAGATCATAAAAGCTGAGCACAGAACAAATAAAGTAATAATTTGAACTTCGTTTCAATGATAAATATTGCATGCTCCCCCGGGTTTTGTGTTTCATGTTATTTTGATCAATATTGTCCATGTTGAATTTTGAGTGGTATTAAGAGTATTTATTGTTTGGAATGCATTGGTAGAGAGGCTATTTTTTGTTTATGTTTCACATGAAAGAATCAGCTGGCTGGATTTTTTTTTTGGACAAGCTCAACATGTTTTCTGATATGTTGTTTTTGACTGCTGATTTATGCTAAGTGTGTTGCTGTTTGTAAAACTGTAGGGCTTGAAACATATGAAAGGCTCAATCTATTGTTTTTCAGCGATGAGGTTAAAAACATCCATCAGCTAATTATATTGCTGACCTATAAAGTGGGGTTTAAGAATGAAACAAGAACATGTTCTTTATATGACCGCGAACAATACGAACTCAACGCGCGCCTCAAGCCAAGCCTTGTAGATGTCATTAAAAGAGAAAATGCACTCTGCAAGCAGGAAAAAGCTGTTATTCCTTCATGTTAACAAGTAACGATTTGTAAATATCCCATGAAGAAAAATACCACAAAAGAATGCAAGGCAAAAAAATCATAAATATGACACTTTAGGTTATTATTGTATACTAAAACATGAATGATAACTAATGCTATGTTTTGACAGGGGAGGAAAATTTATGATGGATTTGCTTCATAGCACATTGAGAGCTGGACATATTATAGTTACTTATACTCAGTTAACTTTTCACTTGAAGGAGAATAATAGAAACTGTCGTGTATCCCAATAGCATTTGTGTTGCAAAGTAATAACGCTATATATGTCACTTGGCAGGGAGTGTTGGTTTGGAAGGGATATTACTTAGGCAAGAGATTTAATAGAATGACAAAAAGAGGCATGCATCTGAAAGATTTATCGCGAGAAGATCATTAAAGTTCATTGTGAAGGTACCTGTCATACTGCTCATCCTCAGTTTGTGCTTTCATTAAGGTTTCTTTAAGCAGCCAAAGGATTCTGAGTCGCGCGGCGAAAATCAGCCTAAATTGAATAAATTTTGAATTTATACTTAAAGCACTGCATACTGGCGGATAAATAAACCTGAGACAAATATTAAAACTCAAATAATTTTTCTCGAGTTTGCAAAGAAATAAACACTTACCGATAACAATTTGGCCTTCAGTGGTGAGGTATGCAGTTATGGAAAGCTACAAGCCAACCAAGGCTTTAGGATTTTTATATTATAAAATTCTGTTTTTTTCTCCAAGTAATGATTCAGTTTCTAAATATGAAAACAGAAATACCAACAAAAAAGCAATAATAAAAAATTTGCCAGTAAATAAAATAATAGCTCCAATTCATTTTAGATAGATCTAATTTGCAAATAATGTACGGCCATGAATCAAACATACAAAAAGGGCAGAGTTTAAAGAAATAATTCTAGGCTAAGATGGATACTACCTCATGATGGCAGGCAATTCTTTGGAGTTTTTTACTCCCCTCCTTTGCTGAAAATCTTGTCCGGCAGCAAGTTGACCATCAAGCTTACATCAATAGATCTTCGAGAATGAGCAGCAGGGGGGAGAGCAGATGCTATGTGATTTCGGCGGCTAAACGAGGGGCAGAGGGAGACGAGGGAGAGGAAGAGGGGGAGGAAATGAGGCAGAGGGGAGGGTTTGACGGGAGTTTCTTTTTATTCTTCGTGCGTGGCGAAGCCCTTCCGACCGGAGAGTGTGCGTGAGCTGGAGCGGCAAGGGAGAGAGAGAGCTCCGGTGAATCCCTTCGACAGGGGCGTCGGCGTCGGCAACAATGTCGCGAGAGGGAAGAGGGATGGTCTTCGACGCTCACGTCGGCGTCGGAGTTGGGGCTGCGAGAGGGTTTTGGGAGCGATTCTTCAATTTGGGGATCTGATAATTTTTGAGGGTTACGGGGGGAGAGAGAGAGTATTGTTTTAATTCACCGTCGCTGCCCTTTTTCAATAAAGTCCCTGCGCCCCACGCCACATCAGATTGAGCGCAGGAAATTTCCTGAGCTCGAGCTCAGGTTCCGTTTTCCCTATATATGTATATATATGTATATATATGTATATGTAGAGAAAAATGGGTATACTTGGTACCAAGGATTCTTGGTAGTGATGTGGACACATCTTGTCCATACATCACACCTTGAAGATGGAGCCTCACCAACTTCAAG
>NW_017981480.1:0-440 GCF_001876935.1 Asparagus officinalis | reverse complement strand
AAAAAAAAATTGCCTCTTAAATAAGTGGAATATGGGTCTTTTGTGTGTTAACCAGTTCATTTTCACATGTAAAGAAAATTATTTAGAACACATTACTTTAGTGACTTTAGTCATTTCTCTCATCTTTATATGGAACATATGCCATGTACAAGTTTTGAGAGCTTGTAAGGTTCTTATTGGCTGTGGCCGTATACAGAAGTCTGCTAGGTTTAGGGCTGGTCAGATTGTTTTGATGTTGATGGAAATTTACCACCAAATATGTGCACATTCTCTGCTTTAATTCTATTAAGTTTAAATAACTTTTGGTCTACAGCCAGTTTGTACCACTTCGGATGTGGAAATTTTGATCCTTGTATACAGCGGAATGTGTATTTAACATATTATAATACTCAGAGCTGAAACCACCACTTCCTTTTTTTTTCGGGGGGTGGGGGGTGGGG
>NW_017981479.1:0-440 GCF_001876935.1 Asparagus officinalis | reverse complement strand
CTTTATTCCTTTCATTTTGGGGCATTTTATTGCTTCAGTGAATAGATTTAGTTTTTTTTTAAGGTTTTAATGATTAGTGGGATTTTTGTCTTCTGAACTTGATAGCTGTTTTTTTTAATGTAAATTGACTGACAATTTGAAAGAAATATCACTAATATTTCAATAGACACGACTAGTATTGACCTTTTAATTCAAGTACATATCCATGAACAGGAGAAATAAGGGTTTGAAGTAAAAAGCATGTTGCACTAAATGGTACGACAATATCGGAATCATGTTCAAACCTTGGGAATTGGCCACAGCTACTCTTAGGGGCTTTTTGGTTGTTGTTGGTAAAGTTGTGTATTTATGACACAACTTGGAAAGTTGTGGTCCACCTCATCAATTTTACTTTTATATTTTTCTTTGTTTGTTTTTTATTCCATTGGAATCATAAATTG
>NW_017981478.1:0-440 GCF_001876935.1 Asparagus officinalis | reverse complement strand
CTCGGAATGAGATGATTTAAGATGCGTTATAAAGATGACGAAGAGACTTACAACTTTCAATGGCTTAGCCACTCATGGTGTGGGTTAACATTGGCCGAACCACTCATTGTGTGGGCGAGACACAACTCCTGGCTGAGTTGTTTTGCCTTCGTACGTCCTCGGGAATTTTGGCTATAACTCTCTCGTCCGATCTCGGAATGAGATGATTTAAGATGCGTTATAAAGATGACGAAGAGACTTACAACTTTCAATGGCTTAGCCACTCATGGTGTGGGTTAACATTGGCCGAACCACTCATTGTGTGGGCGAGACACAACTCCTGGCTGAGTTGTTTTGCCTTCGTACGTCCTCGGGAATTTTGGCACTAACTTTCTCGTCCGATCTCGGAATGAGATGATTCAAGATGCGTTAGAAATCTCACAAAGAGACTTACAACTTTC
>NW_017981477.1:0-440 GCF_001876935.1 Asparagus officinalis | reverse complement strand
TCTTTCTTTCATTCAATGTCTTTTAAGTTTGTTTCTCAAACTCTCGTATAGTTTTAAATTTACATACATTATTGATCTCTAACTTATTGTTTTTTGTAGGGAATCAAGGTCAATGGGGCATCAGATTTTGTAGATATTATAGCAGAGAAGGCAACAGAGGAAAACAAAACTTAGATGTCAGACGTGCGTCTACTATTTTGTATTATGGTTCAGCTTAAAGCTTTGGTACATGTATCTGTGGTTGGCTTTAGAATCATTTTATTGATTGTATCTTAAGTTGGTTTTATTTTTCTCCTACAGATCTGTATGTTACTTTCTCTTGCATTCTCCTTCCCCGGCTTCCCCAGGACCTGATCATTTTCAGTGACCATGGCGGAAGAGAGAGAGAGAGAGAGAGAGAGAGAGAGAGAGAGAGAGAGAGAGAGAGAGAGAGAGAATGA
>NW_017981476.1:0-440 GCF_001876935.1 Asparagus officinalis | reverse complement strand
GGAAAATCTTCAAAGGTGGCATATAAAAGAAAGTATGGTGCCACTAGCTACTTTGGTGAAGAGCTTGATAGGCAAAAAAGTGGAATAAAGTCAACTGGTTATGTAATTTGGAAGACTAGTCCTCGTTTTACACAGAAGGAGAGATATTTGACGAGCTTTTAAAAGTTAAAGGGCTCAATGAGGACGCACAGCTTGTAGCCTATGTCCATCTTATTAAGAATGCGGCTCGAGGAAGAAACTTCATTGGGTTAACAAATACCGGAGGAAAAGTGGTTGGTGATAAAGCATGGATGGGCATCACAAAATCTTGGTATTGAAATTAGGAGATAATTTAATTTACACTTTGATATCTTAATATGAAATAAAACTGCTACAATATTTCTCCATAATGTATGTCCTGTTTTTTTGTTGCTAATAAAAGTAAGAGAGAGAGAGAGAGA
>NW_017981475.1:0-440 GCF_001876935.1 Asparagus officinalis | reverse complement strand
TTACACTTTGTATAATTTTACAGTTAGTCCTCGTGTTGGACACTCATTCCAGTTAGTCCTCGTGTTGGATACTCATTCCATTCAATCCTCGTGTTGGACACTCATTCCACTCAGTCCTCGCGTTGGACATGCATTGGTTATATTTAGTCCATGCGTTGGACATTGGTTATATTCAGTCCATACGTTGGACATTGGTTAGATTTAGTCCATGCGTTGGACATTGGTTATATTCAGTCCATGCGTTGGACACTCGTTACTTTCAGTCCATGGGTTGGACGTTTAATTTATATAGTCTATGTTTTGGACACTTAATCGTTTTCGCACATGACACTCATGTGAGTTTGCATGACACTTGTGGTGGCCTTGTCATAATTTCATTTATCGGTAGAGACGGGTTTGTATTTGTTTTATTTATTGTTTCTTGTATTAGACCTCAGGTT
>NW_017981474.1:0-440 GCF_001876935.1 Asparagus officinalis | reverse complement strand
GAGAACAGCAATGGGGTATTTATACCCACTCAAAATATCAGCCAAAACCAACTTGAAATGACCAAAATAACCCCAGAGAATCAAATCAGAATATAGCCATTGAGAAAGCAATTATGAGTTCGGCGCTCGACCGTGGAAATGTCGCGGTCGACCACGAAGAACAAAACTATAGAAAAAGAGATTTAGAAGCTGGCGGTCGACCTCAAAAGTCTCTGGATGGAGCCACGGTCGACCGTCACGGTCGACCGCGAACAACTAAAAGCCATAGTTAAGAAGATAACTGCTGGCGTTCGACCGTGACGGTCTACCGCAAACTGATATATGGCAATTAACAGGTTTTGGACTGATTTTGAAAATACGTTAAAAATATCGAATCAATTCCAAAAATAGTAAAACTTTGGGGAAAGTTTCTAAATGATAAAATAAACATGTTTGAAAAG
>NW_017981473.1:0-440 GCF_001876935.1 Asparagus officinalis | reverse complement strand
GACATTGGGACCCACTTTTTTACACTTTCCATCCTTTTACATGGTAAAAACATACAACAAAACAGCCCCTTAGTCTCTTTTGAAAAAGGAAAAAGAGAAAAGCCCAAGAAGCTCGAAAATGAATAACAAAAGAAAAATTCCTCAAGGACCCAAAATATGGGACCAATAAAGGGGACAAGTGAGGTGTCCCCTCCTATTGGATAATGAGTTGGTCATCATTAATGATGACCAACTCATTATCCAATAGGAGGGGACACCTCACTTGTCCCCTTTATTGGTCCCATATTTTGGGTCCTTGAGGAATTTTTCTTTTGTTATTCATTTTCGAGCTTCTTGGGCTTTTCTCTTTTTCCTTTTTCAAAAGAGACTAAGGGGCTGTTTTGTTGTATGTTTTTACCATGTAAAAGGATGGAAAGTGTAAAAAAGTGGGTCCCAATGTC
>NW_017981472.1:0-440 GCF_001876935.1 Asparagus officinalis | reverse complement strand
ATCATCCTCCCCTCGTAGGAATAGGAGAAACTCCACGAGGAAAGGTCGAGGACACTTGGATTTGAAGGTTCAAAACCAAGGACCTCATCCTGCAGCGGCTTAAGACACTCCTTATAAAGCTAAAGCTGCTACCGAAAGTGAGCCGACCTTATCCAAGAGGGCACGTCAAAGACGGCGTCAACGCCTCGCACGCTAATTGGCCAAAGCCTCCGAGCCAGTTGATGGAATCCGCTATGAAGCGGATCTGAAGTCTAGAAGACGCCAACCGCCACGGCAGCAAGCTGGTGACTGGTCCAAACCAATGACGAATGAATGGGTCCCCGTTAAGAGGACACATTCAACTCTTGAAGAACGAATCAAGAAGCGCCATACTTTACTTGCGCACGCAAGAATTCTGGTGCAAGAGGCCAAGAAACTACAAACAAATGGTGCAGACGATA
>NW_017981471.1:0-440 GCF_001876935.1 Asparagus officinalis | reverse complement strand
GATGTATGATTTCATTTGCTGAATGTTTTGACTTTTGGTCCTTTTAGTGGAACTGGTTTTTATCTTCATCATGATTCCTCATTCCGTTTGAAATGATTGACCATAATACTTTTAGGATTTTTGGCAAACCTTCAGCCATCAACGGATTTGACTAGCCTTTACCGACTACCGTTTGAGTCGGGCTAGCATGCGGATTGTCTAAATTCGTTCCGCATGTAACGTTGTGCTAAAGGAATGAACTCCCTTAGACTTGATGCTACGACTTACGTTGTGCTAAAGGAATGAACTCCCTTAGACTTGATGCTACGACTTTGAATACGTAGACTTCGCCATTGCACGCTTGTGGTCTGTATTGCACGCTTGAGGAGTTCCACGCTTGTGGTCTGTATGCAGCCGTTCGTGCCACCATGTATGGTTTGCCTATTAGCACGAAGCATTTC
>NW_017981470.1:0-440 GCF_001876935.1 Asparagus officinalis | reverse complement strand
CTCTTTAAACTTGTTTAAAACATTTCTTGAGTACCCTTAGAAGTATGAGGGCATGGAGTATATATAGGCCCATGAAACAAGCCCAAAAACCTAAGAAAACCAAGCAAAAAGACAAAAAAATGGATATATCAAAATCTGGAAAATATAGCCGTTATGCTACAGTAACCGCGTCCAGAGACATGTCCGGTCGGCCGGAGTTACTGTAGCAGTGCGCAGCTGTTTTGTAAAATCAATTTAAAATAGCAAATGAACTCCAAAAATTATGCAATTTTGTGAGAATGTTCTAGACATGTAGAATAACATGTCAGAGAAAGAATTTCTGAAAATTCTTTTCCCAGTTGAGAGAAATAAATATTTGAACATAAATTTATAGTTTCTAAAAAACTACTGACATACACGATTTTGTAAAATTAATTGGGCATAGTAAATCAACTCCAAAA
>NW_017981469.1:0-441 GCF_001876935.1 Asparagus officinalis | reverse complement strand
CCAGAGACTCAGAATGTTTTTTGATGGCTCGTGGTTGACCGTGGCGGTCGACCGGATTAAGTCCAGAGTGTTTTACGATCGACCGTCACGGTCGACCGGATGTTTTCCTGAGACCAGAATTTGCCTCTGAGCTGCTCGCGATCGACCGCGCGTTTTTCACGGTCGACCGCCGATCACCCAACGGCAATAATTTGTACACAATCTGATTTCTGATTCTATGGGCTTTTTGGTCTTTTGCTTAGGATTTTTGGCTGAGATTTTGGGTGGCTATATATACCCCCTTGCTCTCATCCTTCACATGACTCTAAGTGAATGTTTTAAAAGAGTTTAACAAGGGTTTAAGCTTGTTTTGTATTTGTTTAAAAGAGTGTCTAAGAGTTTGTTTGTGAAGAGAATTTCACAAGAGTTTGAGGAGATCATCAATCTTGTTTGGGCTTCAAT
>NW_017981468.1:0-441 GCF_001876935.1 Asparagus officinalis | reverse complement strand
TCCACTTCGGGTCAAGAATTGCCTGATCATAGTTAGTGGGCTCACGGAGACTAGAAATAGATGCAAGAAAAGAATAATGGGAGGGAGAAAGACGTGAATAAGATAAAGAATTAGAGAGAGGGTGCCTTGTACCTCGGGGCGGACATGACGTTGGAGACGATGATGGTGGGGAGGCAGTGTCGGCAAAATGCATTTGATAGTCGGCATGCCATGTAGGTGGGGCACGAGGTCGGGTTGAGTGACGAGGAGCAATGGGTGATGTGGAAGTAGGAGTGGAAGTGGGTAAGGAGGCAGGTGATGGGTCTGATAGAGTGATTGGGGTAGAAAGGTCCGGAGAAACAGGAGGGGTAGGAGGATTGGATGGGGTCGGGATATCTTGGGCAAGGGGGTCAATAGTATGGGGGAAAGATGGGGTGTAGCTAAGATCGGGTGCAGGTATAG
>NW_017981467.1:0-441 GCF_001876935.1 Asparagus officinalis | reverse complement strand
TTTTTGGTTAGGAGCTGGTCTAGTGGAGTTAGGTTAAACCCTAGAGTTAGAGTTGATTGAAAAGTGATTACCTTGATTTGTTTTAGTTAGGTTTTTTCTTTTTCTCTATCTTCTCATATAAAAAAAAACTAATTTTCTTTCTTCTTTCCTTTATAAAAAAAAACTAAATTTCTTTCTTTCCTTAAAAAAAACTAATTTTCTTTCTTCTTTCCTTTATAAAAAAAAACTAAATTTCTTTCTTTCCTTAAAAAAAAAAACTAATTTTCTTTCTTCTTCCCTTTATAAAAAAAAAACTAAATTTCTTTCTTTCCTTAAAAGAAAAAAAAACTATCTTTCTTTCTTTCCTTTAAAAAAAAACTAATTTTTTTTTAAAAAAAAAACTAATTTTCTTTCTATCTTTTAAAAAAAAAATACTTGTTTTGGTGTATGCAATTTTGGGTT
>NW_017981466.1:0-441 GCF_001876935.1 Asparagus officinalis | reverse complement strand
ATTGGTAACAGTGGAGATCAAAATTAAAGAAGATGTCTGCGATATCAGCTCTGAATGTTGCTTAACATGCAGGTTATTTCTATCCATTGTAATATTATTGTCTATCTTGATTATGCTAATTGATTTGGTATATGGATTTCATGAAACCGCTCAAATTAGGGGTTACATATTTGTTGTGTTTCTCATGTAGTTCTCGTGTTTACTGCTTTTATTCTTTGCGTTACTTGCATTTTTCTCTATTTTCTCTTGTAAAGAGATCGAAACTTTGACTTCAGAAAGTTTACTGCTTCATGGTGAGTTTGATCATTGAGAAATATACGTAGTTGTACCGTTGTGAGAAATATGATGATTGAGTTTATGCTAAGGTCTTTTCTGAATATATTATGAATAGGGGGAAGAGGCTACACAGTATCTCATAGGGAACAAAGATAAATTTCAAGC
>NW_017981465.1:0-441 GCF_001876935.1 Asparagus officinalis | reverse complement strand
CACTACGAATGGTCCCTCCCATTTGGGTTCAAATTTACCCTTCTTTTTGGAATTAAGGATCATAGGCCGCTTTTCAGCTAGAACCAAATCCCCTTCTTTGAAACTCCTTTGTCGAACCTTTTTGTCGAAGGCTCGAGAAATTCTAGCTTGGTAAAACTCAATATGTTGTTGAGCTTCCAGGCGCTTTTCATCGAGCCTCTCGAGTTCTTCGAGGCGTTTCTGATGTTGTTCTTCGGTCGTCATCTGGGCTGCGAGGGCAATCCGAAGAGACGGGATTTGAATCTCCAATGGAAGAACAGCTTCACATCCGTATACCAGCGAATACGGGGTTGCTCCCGTTGGCGTGCGCACCGTGGTCCGATAGGCCCATAATGCCGCGCCAAGCTTGTCATCCCAGTCTCGTTTATTAGTTTTCACGATTTTTGACAAGAGTTTGATGAT
>NW_017981464.1:0-441 GCF_001876935.1 Asparagus officinalis | reverse complement strand
TGGAGACGATGGAGGTTGTTGCGTGAGATGAGAATGAGAAGGAGAGGAGAGAGAAAAGGTTAGCGGCGTGAAACATGAACCAGAGTAGAAAGAGAGGAACTGAGAGAGAGAGAGGGAGGGGGGGGAGAAGAGAGGTTATATATATATATACTTAGGGTTTGGGTTAAAATAATTAATAAATAATATAATTAATTACGTATAAAATTAAATAATTATGGAAAAATTATCTACAAAATAAAATGTACTAATTATACTAATACAACAGATAATATGCAATAGTAGTAATAATACAATAAATTCTACAAATAAATAAGAATAATTAATAAAAAATATAATTACTTACATTTAAAATCAAATAATTATGGAAAAATTATCTACACAATAAAACATACCAATTATACTAATACAATAGATAATATGCAATAATAGTAATAATATAAT
>NW_017981463.1:0-441 GCF_001876935.1 Asparagus officinalis | reverse complement strand
AGCATGTTTCCAAGCAGGATCTAATACGGCCTCCTCATATGACCTGGGTAGAGATATAGAGGACAAGGATAAAGCAAACTGACGAGAAGATGGAGTAAGACGGTCATATGAAATAAAATCAGATATAGGATGATTAGTACAAGACCGTTTACCTTTTCGATGAGCAATTGGAATATCTAGATCAGAAGGAGTAGAAGGAGGCAGACCGGCAACGGGAGATGACTGTTCGGCTGGAACAGAGAGAGGGACAGGAACTTTTGAACGACGATAATACGTCAGTAGTGGTGGTGGTGCAGATGACATAGTGGAAGCATTTTGTAGTCCTGGAGAAGATCCATTAGCAGAAGGAACCGAAGCAGGTAGTGGAATAGTAGTAGGAGCAATAGACGGAAGAGGCACAGATGGACTGACAGTTGGGGGTGAACCAGTCAAGGAGAAGTA
>NW_017981462.1:0-441 GCF_001876935.1 Asparagus officinalis | reverse complement strand
GAACGGGGTGCAGTCGTGATACACTGCCCTAGAAGATAGAGGACCCGCCTGTCGCCCTGGCGTAGTTGACAGGGCCGGATCTGAGATTTTAGGGGCCCTGTGCGAAAAGTAAACACATGGTCTTTTTCTATATACAAAATATCAATAAATTCCAATTCGAATCCTTAAAATGCTAGGAAACAAAATGTTACTGATCAGACATTAAAATGTTACCTGAATTTTTTGCATCTGCATAATCTTTAACATATTTTTCAAGTACTATTGCACATTCTTCATCTCTTTGGTCACCTAAATAAAATGTTACTGATTAGATAAATGCATGTAATCACACCTTAATAAAGCTTTCCAATAGAGCAAATAGTCCACAATAAAAAATACTTGCATATTATGTTCCTCTTGTATCTGTGCTTACCTTCATAAGAGATATCGAAGCCTTTAGCA
>NW_017981461.1:0-442 GCF_001876935.1 Asparagus officinalis | reverse complement strand
GACGATCCCCAGCCGACGCTTCCGCAGAAGCAGGAGATCTCTCTGTTTGGCCGGGCGCAACCTCACGATCCAATACCTCTTCCTCACTGGATAACGCCTCATGAACCGAGACGTCATCATCCTCCTCAGATTCTCCCGTCTCCTCAGACGAGCGACTCGCCCAAGAGGGAGGATCCTCTTTGCCAGCAACTTCAGGGGCAGGATCAGCTACGAATGCAATCCTCTTTGCCAGCAACTTCAGGGGCAGGATCAGCTACGAATGCACGAAGAGGGTTAACAGAGGCCCCCCCGAAAGGGACCCTATTGACAGTTAGGTACGGAAGAATGAGTAATGCTAAAACCCACGCTTACCTGAGCCTGTGGGCCCCTCTTCATTGTTCGCGGGAAAAATTGTGTTCTTCATTGATGTCATTGCACACTCTTTGATAACAGTTAATCGGTT
>NW_017981460.1:0-442 GCF_001876935.1 Asparagus officinalis | reverse complement strand
CATTGTTACATAGAACCCTACTTGCCATGTCGGTTCGCTCATCAGTTTGGTTACGATCAGATTTATATCAGGAACCCGAATCAACAGCTCCGGGCCCGTAGAGGTTTAGTGGATGGGGCTCGAGCATGGCTTTGGAACATCACTGGTTGTACCGGTGCCAAATTTAACCTTCCGGGTGTTGAGCGTAAGTTGGAGCTGACTTTTCTACAATGCCGGTGGCTTTTGGCGGCCAATGAACACGTACCAGTTCAAACGATCGCTGAGTCAACCGATGAAGAAGCTTCTCGGGTTGCTACTCATAGGGTCTATGAATCCGAGCTTGAAAAGAAGAGAAGGAGGGAACCGGTGGGTCCTTCTAGTCATTCAACGCAGAGGGAGCCAACTACGGAACCTCATGTTGGGGGTGGTGTAGAGGTTGGTGGCGATGGTGGAGAAGAGGAGC
>NW_017981459.1:0-442 GCF_001876935.1 Asparagus officinalis | reverse complement strand
TATACTTGTGTCCTTTTGTTGATTTTTTGGATGATCTTCTCTTCAGCTGTATTTGGATATCTTTCAGCACAGTGAAAACCTACAACAAGTTGAAGAGCAAGAAGTATGACCCTATGCAAGATACTGAAGAAGATTAGTGATAACACTTATGTCGTTAACCTTCTTGAAGACTTTGTCATTTCCCCTAGTTTCAATATTGCTATCTGTTTGAGTATTATTTTCCAGAAGGAACAACTATGCATGCTAGTATAAGCTCAGGGTTGAGCTCTTTTTAAGTAGGGAAGACTAATGTAGAGCGCGTCGCGAATTCATTCGTGGAGAAACTGAATTGTCAGAACCCTAAAGTTGGGCCCGACAGAAGAAATTGACTTGCAACTGTTTTCAGCGAAAGTTGTTTCCATTGCAGATTCCATTAAAACTTCGATCGTTTACAAAGAATTAC
>NW_017981458.1:0-442 GCF_001876935.1 Asparagus officinalis | reverse complement strand
CTATTCTTTGGTGTCGGCGACGATAGCGTGTATCCATCGAGGACTCCGCACGTTGACGGCCCAGTTCTGTAAGTGCGTGACGGGTCTGCGCCATGGCCTACTGTCCAATGAGCCGCCTGCAGGGGAGTCGACGGCGGTAGCGGAGACCTTCCGTCACTGCTTCTTTCGAGCAGGTGGGAGTTTTCTCCCAAAGGATTTCAGAGCCCCGGGGTGGGTTTATTCTGTGCCGGGCAGCGATACTTGGTGGTCTAAGACCACCGACTGCATTCTGGCTGAGAATTCTGACCTCCGGAATTCGGAGCTGTATGGGCCATTCAAGCTACTCGACATGGTCTGAGGATTAATGCCTCTCAGTTCCACAGCATCCTAAAATTGTACTGTGCGGAAAGCGGCACCTTCTTCACCCCCAACGGTGAACTTGGTATGTCCCCTCACGAGATGT
>NW_017981457.1:0-442 GCF_001876935.1 Asparagus officinalis | reverse complement strand
ATATATTTAGCGACGGAAAACGTGCACGAAATCATATATGACTGAATTTTTTTAAACATTAGCGACGGATTTTTTAATCATTAGCGACGGAAATTCCGTCGCTAATGTTAATTAGCGACGGAATTTCCGTCGCTAATATTTTCTTAAACTTTTTATTTTTTTTCAATAGCGACCATTACTCCGTCGCTAATAAACCGTGGCTAATTTTTAGCGACGGAAATTCCGTCGCTATAAGTCTTTTTAGGGACCCTTGTAATAACGTCAAAATTTTAGCGACGGAATATAATTTTTTCCGTCGCCAAAAGTTTTAGCTACGGAATATTAGCTTTTAGCGACGGAATTATCCGTCGCTAAAAGTGGAATTTACAGCAGTGTTTGCACAATGATTATATAGACTTAATAAAGTATGTATATGATTATTGTTAAGTCCAAAAACTAAGAA
>NW_017981456.1:0-442 GCF_001876935.1 Asparagus officinalis | reverse complement strand
TTAGTATTTAAAAAAAAGTCAGAATATTGGATTTATTTTGGGGGTGATTGATTGAAGCACTGTAGATTGATGCATTTGCAGACATAAAGATTACCCAAAACTAATTATATTTGTAGATTGATGCATTTGCATAGATTAAAATTACCCAAAACTAATTATATTTGCAGACATTGTAGATTGATGCATTTGCAGAATATTTGTTGTTTTTTCCCTTTTTACAACCCACTATTCTCTCTCTTCCTCTCTCAATCTTCAGAAAAAGATTCAATGGCATCCTCCTTCATCTTCAATGGCATCCTTCAAACTTTTAAGGGTTTACTTATTTTGTTGATTACAGCCAAATCCGAGAAGCAATCAAGAGCAAGATCAACTCCTCCTTCATCTTCAATGGCATCCTCCGCCTCCTCTGCTCCGCCACCGCCATCGCCACCTCTGTCCGGCA
>NW_017981455.1:0-442 GCF_001876935.1 Asparagus officinalis | reverse complement strand
TATATATACATATGTATATATATATATATATACATACATATATATATATATATGTATAGATATATATACATATATACATATATGTATATGTATATACATATATGTATATGTGTAAGGACCATGAAATTTTGATACTAGTTAAAACAATTTTCTGATATTTTAAAATATTAAATTATTATTTTTAAAAGAGTATTTGTATTTTCTTGATTTTTTTTAGAATTTTTTATGATTTAAAAACCTAATTTTATATTTAATTATTGATTTTGTTAATTATAAATTAATATTGTTGTATTATTGTTAATTTTATTATTGTTAGTGTTTATTTTTTTTTTCATAAGAATTTTCCCTAATTATTCATATTTTCTCATTATCTTTTTTCTCTCCTCTTAATATTCTCTCTTTTGAATTCTTTCCATAAACTCCCCAATCAATCCCCTAATCA
>NW_017981454.1:0-442 GCF_001876935.1 Asparagus officinalis | reverse complement strand
GGTAGAATAGTACCTCTATTTATACCTGTGGGGATGAGGGGTAGAACTGTTATTATGGCCGAGCACAGGATGATGGTGAAGAAGCGTGTGCTGACGGTTGCCTCAACACTTGCTTTACAGGTGTCGGCTGGCGACTAGCTACGTGATTGGCACTGACATGATATGACGTGTTGAGCCGAAGCACAACATGGACAAATAAGTCATGAAGACAGTCGGGGGCAGAGGCATGATGATGCCTGATAAGCATTGATGCGATATTGACATGTTGTCAGAGAGGATAAGCTCGAGGTAGAACATGTCCTTTGACTTGGCCGAGAAGTAATGTCTTTCGAGTCGGCTGCGTAAGGCGTCTGGCAAATGATTGAGTAGACTTGTGGAGAGTCATCCTCGACAAAAGGGGGATCAACACGTTTTGCCTTTCCAGTCAACACGAAGGAATGTT
>NW_017981453.1:0-442 GCF_001876935.1 Asparagus officinalis | reverse complement strand
GTGTTGTGGCATATTTTGTGCTCATTAGTTTTTATACGTGCAAAATATCATAATTATTTATTTTTAGTTTATTTCTTTACTAAAATTTATTATTGGATTTTAATTTGATAGTTTTTACTCATTTATGTCTCTAAAAATTAATATTGTGATTATTTATCTTCTTTAATGTTTGTTTGAATATGCTATACCTAATTTTAACTTTCATGTTGATAATTGCATTGATACGAAACCAACATGAAGCCAATTTGAATATTCATGTTATTTGGATCGACATGAAAGGAAGTTTTACCTAAGGAATTATAGTGTTGTAGAAGTAAAAAATACTTGAAAATAGCATTATAATAGCAAGAGGAATAATTAAAGCCAATAAGCTAGACAATTGATTAGAAGTGGATAAAATGGCATGAAAGAGAATATGTAGAATATGTATTTTATTTCTAAT
>NW_017981452.1:0-442 GCF_001876935.1 Asparagus officinalis | reverse complement strand
AGAAGCTATGATCAAAGCTTCTACACAAACTACCAACATGTTGACCCAATCATCCACCACTTTAAATTCCTTCATGCAAACCACCGGCCAAGTGCTCAATTCGAACACTCAAGCCATAACCTGGTTAGAAACCCAACTTGGGCAACTAGCCACTGCCGTGAGTGAGAGAGAAAAAGGAAAATTCCCAAGTTAACCTGTTACAAACCCTAAAGACAACGGATCTAGTTCAAACCATCCAGCTCATGTGAATGCAGTTCATACACTGCGATCAGGAAAATAAATAGACAACCAAGTTAGAATGGCACCGGATCAAACCCCTTCTTCCATCTAACACACTCCTTCCGATGAAGCAATTTCTTCTAATGACCAAAATGCTGAACATGAGATTGAGCCTGATCTAGATAGGTATAGGCCCGTTGCCCCCTTTCTAGATAGACTCAAA
>NW_017981451.1:0-442 GCF_001876935.1 Asparagus officinalis | reverse complement strand
CCCCCATTAGTTACAAGTTTGTCATAATTTGCTACTTCCATGGGTAATGACTCTACATTTTTGCATGTTTTGAGTTTTTTGACCTAATATCAATTAATTACTCCTACTTCGAAATTTGTGATTTGCATAAGTTAGAACTTCTTGAATTTGATATTATTCGTTTCGACCCAATGACAATTAAGTGCGCGAACCTCAAAATTCGCGATTTTCAAGAAGTATAATCTATATTTTTTTTTCTATGTTGACCTAATGGCGATTAAGTGCACTTCAAAATTTCGATTTTCACGGGCAATAACTTTTGTCCATTTATGTTCCTTTGGACCTCCTATCAATTAAGTAGGCGCTCAAATTCACAAATTTCATGGGCTATAATTCTTGATTTTTGTCCATTTCTAGTTGTTTCCACCGCATGATATTAAAGTACACTTTCTTTCAAATTCGC
>NW_017981450.1:0-442 GCF_001876935.1 Asparagus officinalis | reverse complement strand
CAAACAACATGTTGGAGGATGGATGGAATTGCGCTTCAACGATCATATCCAATGGAGGTTGGCAGAATTATGGAGTGAAGCCTTGTAATTCAAGTTGAAGATCTAAGTTCAAGCTTCTTCCGCATAGTGTACCAAGTCAAGCTTATTAAAGATCAATATTGCTTGGGTAACATTTAGTTTAGGAGTTTATATTATATGTGTTAGTACTTAAAGCTCAATATCATATACACACACATTTTATTGTTTTCTATGTATATATATATAGTTATATATATATATATACACATCTTGGTTTTTGGTTTCATCCACAAACAAAATTTGTACAAATAAATTCCAAAAATTATATATACATGTTTGTTTTCTATGTGGATATGTTGTTTTGGTTTAATTTCATAGATATGAAACAAATATATATTCATATACATACTCATATGTTTCATAT
>NW_017981449.1:0-443 GCF_001876935.1 Asparagus officinalis | reverse complement strand
CAACTAGAACTAACTCGATTTGTCAAACTTTATTTATCATTCTCACCATTGGAATATAATACTCTTAAGATTTTAATATAAAGCTGTTGAATTGGATTATTAACACTTTGAAATATATATCTTTGCTTGTCATGGCTTTCATTGCTATCATGTTTGATTTCAGATACCTATTGCTTGTGATTCCTCTTGTTCTCACTTTGGGAGTTTCTGGCATATGCAAAGTGCAGTTTGTGTTGCTGGTTTAATCAAAGTGCAGTTTGTGTTGCTGGTTTAATCACAGAAGTTTTTGTTACCTATATGCATGGTGGGATTTGCTACATCATTTTCATCTCAATCTGTTCAGTTTTGTATTTGAACTCAGACTTTACACATGGGTCCCTGCATTCTTCTCAAACTTTTGCATTACATTTTCAAACAGCAGATTACAATGTTTATGACAACAA
>NW_017981448.1:0-443 GCF_001876935.1 Asparagus officinalis | reverse complement strand
GAAATATCGGGCGCGGGCTGCCCAAAAAATTTGGGCGCCCACACCCAAAAAATTTCGCCCAGGCTTTTTTTAGCGACGGAAAATCCGTCGCTAAAAAAGGCTTTAGCGACGGAAATTTTCCGTCGCTAAAATCATATTTTCCGTCGGCAAAGAGTTTTTACCTACGAAAAAATAGCGACAGAAATTTCCATCGCTATATGTCATGTTATAGCGACGGAAATTTCCGTAGCTATTTTTCCGTAGGTAAAACTCTATTTTCTAGTAGTGGCTCCTACTTGGAATTTTGCATCAGCTCTGAAGCATATATGGCATATTCATACAAATAAGGAATTACTATGGATTAAGTGGATCCATGGTACATATTTAAAACATAATGATATTTGGAATGTTAATATAAGAAGGGGAGACTCATGGCTATGGAAGCAACTGATCAAGAGTAGAGA
>NW_017981447.1:0-443 GCF_001876935.1 Asparagus officinalis | reverse complement strand
CAAGGAAAGATGTACTTAATTGATCTTTGATCACCCTCTAGTACTATCCTTACCTGGCTAACTACCTGGATAAAAATTTGATCTTTTCACTGTAGGAATTTTTGGTTAGGAGCTGGTCTAGTGGAGTTAGGCTAAACCCTAGAGTTAGAATTGATTGAAAAGTGATTGCCTTGATTTGTTTTAGTTAGGATTTTTTTTTCTTTATCTTCTCATATAAAAAAAACTAATTTTCTTTCTTTCTTTCCCTTAAAAAAAACTAATTTTCTTTCTTTCTTTAAAAAAAATATTTGTTTTGGTGTATGCAAATTTGGGTTCGGGATAATTTTCATCGCTTAATCCGTGTTGAACCAATCCAAGAAATGGAAAATCAACCGGTTCTTCAGGATATGTGTTACCCCACCAGAAATGCAATTCCATCTTGCATAAGACTCCCCGAAGTAAAT
>NW_017981446.1:0-443 GCF_001876935.1 Asparagus officinalis | reverse complement strand
ATATAATAAATCTTGATCTGTCACCCAATTGGTCAAACCTTCTTACAGTTAGGACCACAGTCAAAATCCTCTCTCGATTCCTCTAATGAACGAGAGGTCCACAGATCGAGCGATCAAACCTTCCTACAGTTAGGATCGTCTCAAACCTCCCAATTGGTCAAACCTTCTTATAGTTGGGACCACAGTCAAATCCCCCTCTCGATTCCTCCAATGAACGAGAGGTCCACTTTCAAATCAAATGATCAAACCTTCCTACAGTTAGGGTCACCTCAAACTCCCATTTGCCCAGACCTTCCTACAGTCAGGGTCAAAACTATAATTCACTCTCGATAAACAAAAAATTCATCTTTGGTTCGGTAATCAAACCTTCCGATAGTTAGGGTTATCTGAATCTTTTAGATTCTCGGAGTGGAGATCCCACTTTTAGTTTCACCTTTCCAGAT
>NW_017981445.1:0-443 GCF_001876935.1 Asparagus officinalis | reverse complement strand
TAGGGGATACGATGGTTTATTACTCCGATGCCTTTCGAACAAAGAAGCAGAAGAAGTTCTTAAGTAAGCGCACGAAGGAGAATGTGGTGCGCATCAGCCTGGTCCCAAACTACATGATCGCATCAGGAGGATGGGATATTTCTGGCCAACGATGGTTCGTGACGCAATCGAATACGCACGAGAATGCCACGCTTGCCAGATACATGTAAATTATATGCATCAACCGCCAGAGCAGTTGCACACATCAACCACGTCATGGCCGTTCTAAGTATGGGGCATGGACATTGTTGGTCCTATTTTTCCCCCCTCAGTTAAAGGCGATCGATTCATTCTGGCGATCACGGATTACTTCTCAAAGTGGGCTGGAGCAATTACGCTTAAAGAAGTAAAGACGAACAACGTCATCAATTTCATCAAGCATCATGTCATCTACAGACACGGCG
>NW_017981444.1:0-443 GCF_001876935.1 Asparagus officinalis | reverse complement strand
TTAATTCCATAAAAAGACTCATTTCCATAATATTTTTAAAAACCGATCTGGTTTCAGTCTTGACGCTGAAACCAGATCGGTTTTTGTGAAAAAACTTCCGAAACTTCACGGGAGTTAAATTCCCATGAAGTTTAGTAGAAGTTTAGCAGCTTTACTCAACTCCCGTGTGAAGTTTCGGAAGTTTTTTCACAAAAACCGACCTGGTTTCAGCGCCAAGGCTGAAACTAGGTCGTTTTTTAAAAATATTGTGAAAACGGGTCTGTTTTTGGGATTAAATGTCCATATGAGACGATTTTGAAAATTTGTCCGTGAGGAAACAGATGATAGAATTGCGCTTAGACTCCTCCGCGTAAATCCCTGAACATCAGGCATTTATTGTAGATGTGTTTATGTAGAGATACTTGGAGATCGAAAGGGCAAACGAGCAGCTGTAAGTTTTTTTT
>NW_017981443.1:0-443 GCF_001876935.1 Asparagus officinalis | reverse complement strand
GCCCGCTTGTCATCATCACACGTGTAATATATGACTTGGATCACACAAATATTTAATGTTTGAAGAGAAAAAAAAAGAAAGAAAGAAAGAAAAAATAGAGTGGAAAAAGAAAAAAAACAGACGAAAGAAAGAGAGAAGAAGAAGATTTCGAAGTGTTAAAAAAAAAAAGGAAAAAAAAAAGAGAAATTTTTTTTTCCATCCTCCTCAGACCAAAGGTAATTACAAATTTTTATCAGCGGACCAAATGTAAGTGCTTCACTTCTTATCTGCTTTACTTTATGCATCATAGAGTTTGCATTGAGGACAATGCAAAATTTAGGTATGGGGGTAGGAATTAGTTATTTTTCCTCTATTTTTTACATTTTTAGTTACATTTTTTTTCTCTTAAAAAAAATTATAAAAATATCGTCACTTGCCAAATTAATAGAATTATGTAATAATTG
>NW_017981442.1:0-444 GCF_001876935.1 Asparagus officinalis | reverse complement strand
GCCCCGCCAATCACCCCCCACTTCGAACAGTCCCGACGAACTTACTCCTGCTCTCCTCCACCTCGAGCAGCCACCCTTTCCTCCTCCACAAACCGTCAGATCCACCTCAAACAACCGCCGTTGTCGTCTCGCATGCGTCCACTCGTTGACCACGTTCTCTCGTCACCCATGTCGCCAGTTTACATGTTGACCCGTCACCCTCATCGTCGCTAAGATTCGTCGCCGTCGTCATCGCTCAGTTCGCCGTTGTTGTCATCGCTCAGTCGTCGCCGTAATCGTCGCTCAGTTTGCCGCCGCGTCGTCATCTAGTTTGACGTCATCGCACCACCTCCAGAGATCCCTCATGTCGAGTATGTTCAGGCCAACGAAGGTTTTGTTTTCTCTCTATTTTTCTGTTAATCTCATTTTATTAGTTAATTGCATGAGTATTCCATCTCTAAACTC
>NW_017981441.1:0-444 GCF_001876935.1 Asparagus officinalis | reverse complement strand
GGGTATTTATACCCACTCAAGATCTCAATAAAAACCCCAAGCAAAAAGACAAAACAGGCCCCAGCAAACGCTCAGAAAATAGCCGTTGAAAAAAAAGCAACGGTCATATAGTCGGTCGACCGGAAATTTCGTCGGTCGACCGACTGAGAGCAAAAACACGAAGAATGGCTCTGGACCATCGTCGGTCGACCGGTGTGGTCGACCGATGGAGCTTTCGGTCGACCGGACCGGTCGACCGATAGACTCTCTGTCGCATGGTAAGAAATGAACAAATGATCGGTCGACCGGTGCGGTCGACCGAAATCTGACATATGAAAAACATGTTTTGCTGATTTTAAAACACCGTTTAAAAATATCAAATAAATTTTAAAAAACGTAAAACTTTGGGGAATGATTGTAGACATGATAATAAACATGCTACAACGACTGGTTTCGAAAAAGGAC
>NW_017981440.1:0-753 GCF_001876935.1 Asparagus officinalis | reverse complement strand
CTTTCACCGCATTTTAAAGCTTCCATTACCAGGTAGAAACCCCAATCTCCGACGCAGCCTTGTTTGCAGGTTTAAAGCTTCCATTGTTAGACCCTAGAGGGGGGGGGGTGATTAGGGTCTTATGCTAATCTAATCCGATTAAATGCCAATTAAAACTTATTAATAAGTTATCCTAGCAAGTATGAAATACCACAAGATATATGAGCTAGGATAAGCAATGTAAACAATGAGATATATCCTATATGATGAAATATATATATATGCAAGGATATATAAACTAACACAAGGGGTAAACAATATGAACTAGATCTGGGAAGACGTCTTCCTCTACCTCGCAAGTATAGTGAGAGGTGGCATCATTGATGCGCTCGTTGATTTTCTCCAAAGTACTTACAGCTAAACGAGTCACTTCTGCATCTTTGTCCCACAAATTTTAGAAAAGGTACTTTGCCCATTGCCCTTGTTTCACACTACCGGCTCTCTTCCCGGTAGTTTGTGCACATATCTAGAAATGACACATTAATTCCTAATAAGTGTCATAGATATTCCGGGCACCATGCTTCAGAATCTCTAATTTCCTATTCCCGGGAACAAATTCCTCATAGGGCAATTCTCCAAAAGACAATCCAGAGATCTCAAACATCTCGTGAAGAGCAAAGCCTAATTCACCAGCAGGTGTGAAAAAGGTGTTAGCCCTCATGTTTTGATGATGTTCTTACAACCACCATTATCGGTACTAATGGCTTATTGAGT
>NW_017981439.1:0-444 GCF_001876935.1 Asparagus officinalis | reverse complement strand
TATCCTGAATGTACTAGGGATAGTACTTTTTCAGGAACTTCCTATTTATTGGCATTAATTGCCTGGTGCACTCTTGAGTAATCGGGCGATATGTGCCGTTTGAGTAGACTGTGTCTATCACAAACGGTCCTTCCCATTTGGGTTCAAATTTACCTTTCTTCTTGGAGTTGAGGATTATTGGTCGGCGAGCAGCGAGGACCAAATCTCCTTCCTTGAAGCTTCTCTGTCGGACTCTTTTGTTAAAAGACCTAGATATTCTGGCTTGATAAAACTCAATGTGTTGTTGAGCTTCCAAGTGTTTTTCATCCAACATTTAGAGTTCTTCGAGACGTTTCTGATGTTGTTCTTCTATCATCATCTCGGTTGCGAGAGCGGTCCGAAGGGATGGGATTTGGATTTCCAATGGTAGCATAGCTTCACATCCGTATACCAACGAATATGGGG
>NW_017981438.1:0-444 GCF_001876935.1 Asparagus officinalis | reverse complement strand
CCCACTATGTAGATTTAATCAGATTTTTAAATGGCAAATCCTATTTCATAGAATAGCATATTTTTCCTTTTGTATTAGTCTGATACTCACCAACCTCTGACATAATTGAATCATTGACTCTCTTTACAGATATGTCGCCTAAGAGATCCCACATCGCTCGAGGCCATTCGGCGACTCAGTCGCCCGAGCCGGCGTCGTTCAGTTACACAGGTATAATTTTATCGCCTCTTTTATTCATGAATTCAATATTAATATATCATATTGTATATTGCATCCCCACTTTGTTCTCCTTGGTGAGGCAATTGGGAAGAGCCGCCACTCTCCTTTGTAGGGGTGGACGCTTCACAATACGTGTTTTTCTTGGTCAAGACATGTCTGAATTAACTTGGGGCGATTTCTTGCTGTACTACATTCCGAAAGGCGGGTATATTATCACATTATTCG
>NW_017981437.1:0-444 GCF_001876935.1 Asparagus officinalis | reverse complement strand
GAAGGTCATGTTCATGTCCGCACCACCTTCATGCCCAAAATGGTGGCGAAAAAGAAGGGGTTCACTGGTATGGCGCACTGCAAGATAAAGAAAAATTTAGACAAGGCAAAAACAAAGCACAGACGCGAAGGTCGACCCCCGTGTCAGAAAAAGTCCAGACGTTAAGGTCGACTCCCGCATCAGATAAGCTTGGACGCGAAGGTCGAACCTAGCATCAAAAATCTCAGACGCGAAGGTCGAACCTCGCGTCAGAAAGTTCAGAAGCGTAGGTCGACCCTCGCGTCAAGAATCTGAGACGCGGAGCTCGAACCCCTCGTCAAAAATACCAAACGACGGAGTCCAGCCCCGCGTTATCGAAACGAGTTTCCTCGTTGTTCTAAAGACCAGAACTTGCCGAAGCAAGTTTAATGACCACGAAGGTCGTACCCACCGCCGATCAGTGGA
>NW_017981436.1:0-444 GCF_001876935.1 Asparagus officinalis | reverse complement strand
GATATACTCAAGTTCACCTTTTATGATAACTCCAAATAAATTTCTTAATAAATGATTTTTTAAGTAGTAAACTTTACTTAAGTCTTACCTTAGACTTTTAATTAAAAATAATGAAAGTTTTGCATACTTAATTTAGAGTTAAAAATATTTTTTCAAGTTATCTTGATTTACACATTTTTTAGGCTATATATACTTACACACATATATATATATATATTAAAAAACTAACCTTATAAAGAAAAGTGCAAAAAATAGGCACCAAAAAGGAAAAAAAAACTCTTGAATTCAAGGTGACACCATCTTATAAAGCCTAAGTTGACTGAGTAATTAAGACCAAGGACTATCTGTATACTTAATAACCTAAGCCCAATTGGATTGGGATTCATTGTCCCAAAACTCGTTAAATGGTCACTTAGAAAGCCCGTTAAAATAGAAAACAATCAC
>NW_017981435.1:0-444 GCF_001876935.1 Asparagus officinalis | reverse complement strand
TCTTCCTTAAAGGAGTTATTGTGCATACACCCAAAATCTTGCCTTCATTTATTATTAAAGTCATTCACCTCCGAGTGAGATTCACCTCTGAGCTCACTCTTGAGATTCAAAATAATTATTCAAACAAATCTTAAACTCACTTTACATACTAACACATCATATATGAGTTTCTATATTTTGTTAAAACTTTGTATATTTTCGTTCTAATCCAAAGTCATATTATTTATTTTCAAACTCATTCAATCCCAAACCTATTCTTAAACACAAAATACTCAACATTATTTTGAAATCTATGTTGTATTTCAACGGTTTGGTATACATTATGAGTCGTTATATTTTTGTTTTAAGTGGTCAACTATGGTGTAGTTTTTAACTAAATATTTAATCCATATTTTTTTGGCCTCTAAGCCCAAAGTTCCCCTCCATTTTTTGAGCTTACTCATA
>NW_017981434.1:0-444 GCF_001876935.1 Asparagus officinalis | reverse complement strand
TGGCGGTCGACCGGACTACGGTTGACCGCGGCGGTCGACCGGACCGGATATTTCCAGTTTCCATATGTTTGGCCATTTGTGCATGTTTCAACTTTTTTCTCTCTCATGTATGAACTCGTTCATACTCAAAACATATGGTATTATACTCATATACCATTAAATGAAATTTATCATACTAAGTATCCACATATCATAATTTATCACACATTAATTTTATTATTCATAAATTATCGGGGTTTTACATTCACCCCCCTTAAGAGGATTTCGTCCTTGAAATTTCGCAGTCGCATCTCAAACCTCAAAAACTGGGAAAACACATTAAGAAGGTGTATTCTATACATAGAAGATCTTCTATACTCATCTCATAGCATTAGTACAATGATATTTAAAGTTAACAACCTAGAATGCAAACATTCTTACCTAAATCCTTAACTAAACGAAATT
>NW_017981433.1:0-444 GCF_001876935.1 Asparagus officinalis | reverse complement strand
ATGATCTTCTCCACTTGTAAAACAATCTTCACAAACAAAACAGTCTTTGAACCCAACTAAAAACCCTTTCCAAAACTCTTTAAAACTTCTTTAAAACTCTTTAATAGGTTCCTAAAATAGAAGGGGGTTTGGGAGTGTATATAGGAAAAGAAACAACAGCTAAAACCCAAAACTAAATTAACAAAAATCCCAGAAAATCAAGAAACAGATTTCTGTACAATATTACCGTTGGGAATCCGGTGGTCGATCGAAAAAATTCGCGGTCGACCGTGATCCAGATCCCAATCTGAGAATCGAGCGAGACTTCTTCGATCGACCGGTGTGGTCGACCAATGGAAATTTCGAGCTCTCGGTCGACCGCACCGGTCGACCGATAAACTCTCTGCTGCCCACTGAACAAATGAACATATGAGCGGTCGACCGGTGCGGTCGACCGAAATCTGA
>NW_017981432.1:0-444 GCF_001876935.1 Asparagus officinalis | reverse complement strand
AAAAATTCAATAAATGGTTTTTGGTATGAATGTGAGATCTTTATAAACACTCATATGGTGATATATATTGATCATCTTCAGTATAAATTGGTATGTATTTTTCTCATATTGTGCCTCGTATGTGTAAGATTACCTTAAAGCATATATCATCTTGAGTATCTTATTTGCTTTATCATTTCCATCAATATATTCTACGTGACATTTTGTAGGGAGAACTTTTTCCCTATATTTGTTTTATACTCACCAATGCTCACTTGTAGGTGGGAGATTTTTCCCTATATTTGTTTTATACTTACCTATGGTCACTTGTAGGGGGAGCTTGTTGCTCTCTTTCCTTTTACTGTTTCCCCCATTTTGATGTTGATAAATGGGCAGAAACATGTATATTGTGAGCATATATTGCTTTGCTTACTTTTGGTTTTATGCATGAAAAATATAAATTGT
>NW_017981431.1:0-445 GCF_001876935.1 Asparagus officinalis | reverse complement strand
GGGGTTGTCACCAACCGCCCACAGAAGACCTTAGGGAATACTTAACTCGCAAACGCACTATACATGAGGTGAATCCTCAGTGCCACTACGAGAGACTCATCTACACGGTCCTCGCCGACTGCTAATGCGTCGGAATGGCGAAACCTTCGGTGTTTGAGAGGCTTTCTCAACAGCCCTCTCGACCAAGGCCCTCCCGTCAAAGGTGTCGTCACCAAAAAGGATGCATTGCCGACGACCTAGAGCTCGCATCTGCCACAGTTAACATGACGGATAAGGGGAAGGCGGTACTCTCTGACTCGCCAGACTCGGACTCCGTCCTAAGACCTAACACTCGGTTCGCTCAACGCCGGTAGGACGGCATATTCTAGCGAACACGTAGTCGCAGGGGGGTAAGCATTGGGTTTGATTACTCTACCCTGGTACCCCCCTCCTGCGGTGAAGACGA
>NW_017981430.1:0-445 GCF_001876935.1 Asparagus officinalis | reverse complement strand
TCAAATGGTGGATCACATTCACATGGGTTGAATGTGGTCCCCCCAATTGGATGAGTGGATGGGAATGAGACACCTCACTACCAAGCACAAAATTTGGGCTTGGTACCACTACATTGTTGATGATCCGCTCCGTTGAATTTGATCTACATATTCTAAAAGCCCAACACACGAAGTTTGGGTGAACTCATCGTCGTTTGACCCTCCGTCAAGCCATGTGAAAAGTTCTATTCATTCAAAACCGTTAAAATTGATACGAGTGAATGAAGGGTCAAATGACGACGGATTCACCCCAAACTTGATGTGTTGGGGTTTTAGAATATGTAGATCAAGTTCAAGGGAACGGATTATCCACAATGTAGCTCAATCATGTGATTTTAGGCCGCATTCTTAGATGATTATCTAAGGCGTCACCTTAGAAACACTTCTCCCTATATATATATATATA
>NW_017981429.1:0-445 GCF_001876935.1 Asparagus officinalis | reverse complement strand
TAGAGAATATTATAGATAATAATTCTTAAGGATAACCTGGCAAACTCCAACGGGTACATGAGTCTAAACCGTTCCCCATTTTGACAGGAAGTTCCTAGAGAATATTACAGATAATAATTCTTAAGGATAACTTGGCAACCTCCGACGGGTACACGAGGTTAAACTGATTCCCGAAACTCCCAGGAGTACACGAGTATAAACTGGTTCTCCTCAGGTTAACGCGAAACCCTAAGGTCAACGCCAGTCAACGCGTAGCCCTAGGTCAACGCCGGTCAACGCGTTGCAATGAAAGTCAACGCCGATCGGTTCGAAACCCTAAAGTCAACGCCAGTCAACGCGTTGCAATTGATCCAAAAGTCAACTCAATGACATATCGACAAAAAAATCCACTCACCAATTCCGGTTCAAGGCTTCAATAACGGTCAGACGATAAACGCAGTACCGA
>NW_017981428.1:0-445 GCF_001876935.1 Asparagus officinalis | reverse complement strand
AAAAGAGAAAAACCAAACAACAAGAAACTAGAAAACATATTAGCTATAAATTGTTTGACAAATCATCATCAAAACTATAGGGCCAACGGGAGGGGGGGGAGGGAGGATTTGGAATTTGCCTTCAAATGAGTGGTCAAAACCGACCGCTCGCATGCAGTCGGTTCTAATATGATTTGTATTTAGCTTATAGGTCCTTTCTTTAGATTATAGTAGTATAGATCAAAGTAATAGATTATATTTGTTAATTTTATGTTGGACCCTTAACTCTTCATTACTCTAGACTTGAAGATTTAGGGTATTAGTGCAAATTTTAATAAATTTTTGGGTATATAAATGTCGCCAAACACAATTGAGGATATATAAACGCAAAGTAGAGGAAACTATGAAGTATTTAAGTGCAGCTAAGCTAAGAACCTAATAAGACCAGTACACCCTTATAATATTA
>NW_017981427.1:0-445 GCF_001876935.1 Asparagus officinalis | reverse complement strand
GACCCTTCATCCACTCATATCAATTTTAACGGTTTCGAATGAATAGAACTTTTTACATGGCTCGACGGATGGTCAAACCACGACTGGTTCACCCCAAATTTGGTGTGTTGGGGTTTTAGAATATGTAGATCAAGTTTAACGTCAAACCACGACTGGTTCACCCCAAATTTGGTGTGTTGGGGTTTTAGAATATGTAGATCAAGTTTAACAGAGTGGGTCATCCACAATGTAGCTCAATCAAGTGATCATCAATGACTAAGAAACTTAGTGGACATCCACTTAAGTTGACATAAGTTTTTTTCTCTCTCTCTATATATATATACATATATTATACATATATAAGAGAGAGTATACTTATATATACTTATACATATATTAAGAGAGCATACTTATACATATATATATTTATATAAGAGAAAGTATACTTATATATAATTATATACTA
>NW_017981426.1:0-445 GCF_001876935.1 Asparagus officinalis | reverse complement strand
GCTTCAAATCAAATACTTCCTCGGTGAAGACGAAGCTCTGCCAAATTTTTTATCAACCGGATCCAGATCTAAGGCGGTCCACGGATAAACCCCGGCACAGGCAAAGATCTCACGCAAACAGAAGACCGATAAACGATCTATGCGTTTGTTTTGACGAGAGTTGTAACTTTTGTTTTCATTGTGTAAAGATCTTATAAAAAGATTATCTTTTTTTTGTTTTCATTGTAACGACCGAAGTTGTAATGAATACCGCAATGAATACATTAACTTTCGACACAAACAAACTGGCGACCACAGTGGGAGCCGACAGCCTTTTTGCGAAGGCTGACGTGTCGCAACCTCGGATCTGCATCCCGGTTGAAGAAGTGGTTGAATTCGAGTTCGACCAACTGAAGTTCGAGGAATATCTGTCGTCCTCCTCCTCCAGTTCCTCCGCCTCTCGCAA
>NW_017981425.1:0-445 GCF_001876935.1 Asparagus officinalis | reverse complement strand
GGAATTTTATCCCGAATCCTTAGTAGGGATAAGTCAGCGCCTAACACGCGTTGCCGGTTTAGTCATTTATCGAATGAAAAAAAACACCAGAATCCAAGTCTGGGGAATTTTATCCCGAAGCATAAGTAGGGATAAGTCAGCGTCTAACACGCGTTGCCGGTTAGTCTTTGACTATAAAAAGGACAAAAGTCCACATATTCAACATTGTGGCAGGTTGTTATTAATAACGCCGTAATCCGTGCCTTACACATACGGGGAATTTTATCTCGAATCCTAAGTAGGGATAAGTCAGCGCCTAACACGCGTTGCCGGTTTAGTCTTTTACCAATTGAAAAAGATACCAGAATCCAAGTCTGGAGAATTTTATCCTGAAGCATAAGTAGGGATAAGTCAGCGCCTAACACGTGTTGCCGGGTAGTCTATTCCCGTAAGAAAGACGAAGTCT
>NW_017981424.1:0-445 GCF_001876935.1 Asparagus officinalis | reverse complement strand
GGTGGCTGAAGAGCAGTTTTGATTCTGGGTTGGTTCAGTTCCGGCTTGGCTTGGTTTGGGCGGTCCGAAACAGGCTTGGTTCAGTTCAGCCCAGTTCGTGTTCCTTTTAAAACCCAACATTCCGCCTTTTTCTTCGTTGTCTCCTCCTCTTCCTCATTTTCTCTTTCGGTTTCGGAAATTCTGACCCCTTTAAGAGATTTCCTCTGGGAATTCTTCCCTAACCCTTGATTTTAAAGAGCAGCCCCACCTCAAGATCCAGAGTTTCAAAATTGCCAAGGCTCTTCCTTCAAATTCGAGCTTCTCTTGCCTCTTGTTTTCTCAAACGAGGCTTCTTGTTTCCTAATTTTTTCTTCAAATTCAGGTAAGACCCACATTCAATGGCCTCAATTTGATTTCTTCATTTTGAATGCTTGATTTTTCAAAACCCTAGCTTTTTGATTTGGGG
>NW_017981423.1:0-446 GCF_001876935.1 Asparagus officinalis | reverse complement strand
CCGAAAAATTCGGATTGGATGCGGATTGGGCTTAAAACCGAACCGAACCGAATACGCCCAGCCCTAGCTCAAGGTTATAATCAAGAAAAAGGAATTGATTATGATGAAACTTATGCACCTGTTGCACGATTAGAATCAATTAGAATTTTACTTGCATTTGCATGTTTTATGAATTTTAAATTATTTCAAATGGATGTTAAAAGTGCTTTTCTAAATGGTTTTATAAAAGAAGAAGTTTTTGTAGAACAACCTCCTGGTTTTGAACATAAAATTTTTCCAAATCATGTTTTTAAACTTAAGAAAGCATTATATGGTCTTAAACAAGCACCTCGTACTTGGTATGATAGATTAAAGAAGTTTCTTTTATCTACAGGTTATGAAATTGGAAAAGTTGATTCAACATTATTTATTAAGAAAATAAATAAAGATATTTTGCTAATTCAAAT
>NW_017981422.1:0-446 GCF_001876935.1 Asparagus officinalis | reverse complement strand
TCGATAGCGTCGGGTATTGAAGAGTGAGCGAACCCACCTTGGTCGTCATCTTCTCCGCACTCGTCATATCTTCAGATCTCGGTTGAAACTTAGGCATACACTACGCTCTGATACCACTTGATGGCTTTGAATTGGGATCGGCCTAAGTACCTACCGAGATTTGTCACGAAAAGTAGAGAGAGAGAGAGAGAGAGAGAGAGAGAGAGAGAGAGAGAGGGAGAGGGAGAGAGCCGAATTTTTGAGCAGGGAGTTTTTCTTCTTCATACATAAAAGTTACATGATTGCTTACATATAAATAAGATCATAGCACTAACTAACTTCTAACTTTTTCCACTAACATTATCCACTAACTTCTAACTTCTTCCACTAACATTATTCACTAACTTCTTCCACTAACATTATCCACTAACTTCTAACTTCTTCCACTAACATTATCCACTAACTTC
>NW_017981421.1:0-446 GCF_001876935.1 Asparagus officinalis | reverse complement strand
CGTGTCGCAACCGATGATTAAGATCCCGGTTGAAGAGGTGGTCGAATACGAGTTTGACCAACAGAAGTATGAAGAATACCTCTCGTCCTCCTCCTCCAGACCCTTCACTTCTCGCAAGCGCAGGAAGATTAACGCCCCCGTTGCTGCGGTAGCTGAATCTTGCGACGCCCTTCCGGCTTCCAACGAGTCCGGATCTACAGATCTGAACTCCTCCTCAATCAAGGAGTTGAGTACAGAAAGTGTGCCCGCTTTATCGAAGAGAGCTCGCCAAAGGCAGCGCCAACGCCTTGCACGCCAACTCGTTAGGGCTTTTGAGTCAATTGACGGGATCCGTTATGAGGCAGATCTGAAAATTAGGCAACGCCAAGCGCCCCAATAGCGGACAAATGCCCTCTCCTCCAAATCACCAACAAGTGAATGGGTACAAGTCAAAAGGACCCGTTCGA
>NW_017981420.1:0-446 GCF_001876935.1 Asparagus officinalis | reverse complement strand
TGACCTTGATCATTGTTCTGGGCTAACAAAGCACCAAGAGAATGATCCATGGCCCTCACATATAACAGGGATTGTTTTCCTGATATCGGGGCCACGAGAACTGGCGGTTGAGTTAGATATTTCTTAATCTCCTCGAATGCTCTTTGACATTCCGCATCCCAAACAAAGGATATTCCTTTCTTCATAAGCTTAGAGAAAGGTTGGCAGCGCCCTTACAGATTTGATATAAATCTTCGAATGTAGGCCAGTCTACCTTGTAAACCTCTAAGCTCTTTGAGATTCTTCAGAGGTGGCATGTCTTGGATGGCGCGTACTTTCTCTGGATCAAGAGAGATTCCCCTGGAAGTAACGATAAATCCCAGGAATTTTCCACTTGAGACTGTTTGCGTCGAAAGTTAATGTATTCATTGCGGTATTCATTACAACTTCGGTCGTTACAATGAAAA
>NW_017981419.1:0-446 GCF_001876935.1 Asparagus officinalis | reverse complement strand
TCTAAAATTTTAAAACTTACAAACAACACAGATGAATTCAAGAGATTACATGATACACCTAAAATTTTTAACATTTTAATTTAAATTTTTTAATTAACACCCTCAATATCTCAAAAATTATAGAAACACCTTCAAAAGTTCAAATTATAAAAAACCATCCTAAAATTCTAAAATTTGTAAATAAAATAAGATGAATTCAAGATATTACCCTTAGACACCTAAAAAAGTAAAATTTGCCAAAATTAACCTCAAAATTTTTAAAAAACTCCTTCAAAATTTAAAAATCGTAAAAAAAAACTCTAAATTTTCAAAAATTTTAACTAGCACACATCAAATTCGTCGATTGGTAGACCGCTAAAATTTAATAATTTTCAAACTTAATCTATAGTTTTAATAATTACAAAAGACACCCTCAAAATTTTAGAGTTACAAGAAATATACTAACA
>NW_017981418.1:0-447 GCF_001876935.1 Asparagus officinalis | reverse complement strand
GTTCCGGTGCTGCATTTATTGTCTGACCGTTGTCGGAATTTTAAACTTGGAGTTGATTCCTGATCTTTTTGCTAAACATCGATTGATGGCGTCGAGTCTTTATTTGCAACGCGTTGTCCGGCGTAGTATTGTTGAGTTATCCTTAAGAATATTTATAAAAACATATCCTCCAGGAACTTTTCAAACCAAAAATAGGGAATAGTTTATACTCATATACCTTATTGGAGTGATTTCTGTGCCCAAATGAGCTGAACCGGCTTAAAATGAGCCAAAAAAGGCAGTAAATCGGCTCAAAAAGTCCTCCGACTCTTCCGAACAAATGGGAGAGGAATGAGTGAATGATGGACTAAACCGTCGCTCGATTTGAAGTCATTTCGGTGATCGGTTCGGCTTCAATTTAGCTTCCGGTTCGAACCCGGTCCGGTCCGGTTCGGTTTGGTCTAAACC
>NW_017981417.1:0-447 GCF_001876935.1 Asparagus officinalis | reverse complement strand
TATATACCCACTTGAAATCTCAGTCAAGAAGCCCAAACAAAAGACAAAAACAGCCCCAGCAAACAGCTCTGAAAAATAGCCGTTGGAGTACAACGGATCTATTGTCGGTCGACCGGAAATTCTGTCGGTCGACCGATGGAGCTCTCGGTCGATCGGACCGGTCAACCGACCAACTCTCTGCTGCATGCTGACTAAAAAACAAATGAGCGGTCGACCGGATCGGTCGACCGAAAACTGATATGCCAGAAAAACTGATTTGCTGATTTTAAAACGCTGTTTAAAAATATTAAATAAATTCTAAAAAATATAAAACTTTAGGAAATGATTGTAGACATGATAATAAACATGCTACAACGACTGGTTTCGAAAGAGGACTTTCCAAATGAAAAATATCATCATTTTGCAAAATAGTCCAAAACACGAAAATGTAAACATGTGAAATTTGAT
>NW_017981416.1:0-447 GCF_001876935.1 Asparagus officinalis | reverse complement strand
ACTTTAGGGGCTAGGGATCACAAGGGGAAGAAGAAGAGGACTCCGGGAATCAGTCACAAGAATTGGGCTAACTATCTGTTCCCAGGGAACGATGTCAAAGGGAATCCTGCTCTTCCTCTGGGCGGGTGCGACCAAGCTGAAGTGGAAAGGAGGATGGCTGAAGGGGAGACCACTATAGCTCTCGATCACGACGAGGGCGAATTCAATTCTGGAACGGTCTTCCATTCGTTTCATCATCAGGCCCTGTCCCCTATCTCTGGGAAGGCTCTGTTCGCGGGCTACCTCATGTTGTGGCTGAAGAGGTGCGTGGTTCCCACTCATTCCTTCGAGGCACTCCCAGTGGAGGTGGTGTATCCCACGGTTTGGTTGGCCCACGGAAAGTCCTATTCTTTGGTGTCGGCGACGATAGCGTGTATCCATCGAGGACTCCGCACGTTGACGGCCCAG
>NW_017981415.1:0-447 GCF_001876935.1 Asparagus officinalis | reverse complement strand
GATTAGAAAATTTCAAATTTATCAAATAAATCAATTATTACATAACTCTATCAATTTGGCAAGTGACGAAAAAAAATATTTTTTTTTTTTAAAGAAAAAAGGGGGAAAAAAAATATAACTAAAAATATAAAATAAAGAGAAAAAATAACTAATTCCCACCCCCACACCTAAATTTTGTATTGTCCTCAATGCAAACTCTATGATGCATAAAGTAAAGCAGATAAGAAGTGAAGCACTTACATTTGGTCGAATGATAAAAATCTGCAATTACCTTTGGTCTGAGGAGGATGAAAAAAAAAATTATTCTTTTTTTTTCTCTTTTTTTTTCTTTTCTTTTTTTTCTTTTTTTTTCCTTTTTCTTTTTTTTTTTCTCTTTTGTTTTTCTTTTTTTTAACAACTGAATAAGAAACTCTCAAATGAGAGAAGAATAAATTCTTTTTATTATTC
>NW_017981414.1:0-447 GCF_001876935.1 Asparagus officinalis | reverse complement strand
TTTAAGAGAGGAGAACTTATGGTTATATATATATGTAGTATAATTTGTGGGATAATTATGACCAATTATTCCAATTCTAATTCTAGTAGAATTCTACTTGACTAACACACCAAAAAATAATACAGTTCTAGTTCTACAAAAATTCTACTTGACTAACACTACAAAAAAATATCCTATTTCCTAGTTCTATGTGATTAACACCTTAAAAATTTATCCCACAAATTATCTCAGTTCCAGTTTTAAGTTCTAGATGACTAAAGAAGCCAATATAGGGTTGCGCACAAGCTAGCTACTTTAGGGTAGGGGTGTCCAAAAAGCCCGGAGCCCGGGCCCGGAACAGTAACATTTTTTAATTTTTTTTGTTTTTTTTTATTTTTTTATTTTCTTATATATAAAATATATGTATATGTGTATATATATTGTGTATATAATATATATATATATATA
>NW_017981413.1:0-447 GCF_001876935.1 Asparagus officinalis | reverse complement strand
GAGTAAACCAAATCCAAAAGATGTGGACAACACGTGAGCTTCTGTGGGTTGAGTCATGGTTGGTTCTGCATATAGTAAGGAGACAGAAGACACATAATTTTTAACTTAGTGATTAGCCTAGGATCATTTCTGCTCCAGGCAAATGGGGAGAAAATGAATGGTGGGAACTTTTTATTGTTTTATCCTTTTAGTATGGAAATCACTAGCCTAGGATGTATTTTGGCACATCAACTTTTTTTGTGCATATGAAACTTTCAAAATATGCAACCAGAAAGAAGAAATATCTCAAGTATTAACAATTACGTTAACCTATCTATACGTGAATCAAAACCGTGATTTCAAATTCTTATCCGAGTCTGACTGTCGTAGCTTTCTGGTAGATGTTCCTCTGTTACGGATATAGCATGCCATCAGATATCGTATTGCATTTGACAGACTATACAATTT
>NW_017981412.1:0-448 GCF_001876935.1 Asparagus officinalis | reverse complement strand
TGGTAGGGTTTGGAGAAGGAGGAGATCGCGAGAGAGATAGGCTGGAGAACATGGTTGGGCTTTATAGTTGGTACATTTTGCTTTACCCCCTGTAAGATTTAATATTTTCAATTTAGTCCCCAAAATCTCATATAACTTACTATTGCAACCCTCAAATCTGACAAATATTATCAATTTTCCTCTTAGATCCTTAAGTTAAGAGTGAATCATTGGATTATTTCAATATTAACCCTTCAATTTTCCTCTTAGATCCTTAAGTTAAGAGTGAATCATTGGATTATTTCAATATTAACCCTCAAATCTTCAATATTTCCAAATCGGTCTCTCAAATCTTCAATATTTCAAAATTACTCGCTCAAGTTTTGGAAATTTATATTACATCCCTCAAATCATCACAATATATAACCTCTCATTACTTCTCACCTTCCTAAACAATTATGATTATCAA
>NW_017981411.1:0-448 GCF_001876935.1 Asparagus officinalis | reverse complement strand
CTCTTTGATTTGTGGCTTAATCGCCTAGAGTCAAAGATCCTCACTTTGATTTATTGCTAGTCTAGTTTTATGATTTTATCTTGCTTGCATTTATATCATGGATATGCATAGTACATCTAGTTTAGGCTATGACATTAATATTGCTCCTAAGTTCAATAATTTTTCTTATGCTCAATGGGTACATCTAGTTTAGGCTATGACATTAATATTGCTCCTAAGTTCAATAATTTTTCTTATGCTCAATGGTGTTTTAGATTTTAACTATTTGTTAGATCTGTTCAATAATTTTTCTTATGCTCAATGGTGTTTTAGATTTTAACTATTTGTTAGATCTAAAAATATCGATATTTGTGGGAAGTTATTAATTATGCTTATGTTATGCCCACCTTGGAGAAATCCAAGTGGAGCAATTATGATAAAAAGATGTTTACTATGTACAAGTTAGTGT
>NW_017981410.1:0-448 GCF_001876935.1 Asparagus officinalis | reverse complement strand
TCTCCGAAAATCCAACCCTTTGCTCCGTTGGGTTTGTTGAGTTTTTATAGGGGGATAAGAGGCTGTAACTGCCCTCTAAACCCGCTCCTAAGTGGGCGACAATCCCTCAGAATGTGGGATAACGGTTTTGAAACCGTTCGACTCATGTTTGAACGAGTCAAACGCCCAATCTGGCATTCAGAACCCAACTTCGTGTCTTAGAATTGAGACGCGAAGTTGGGTGTTGGCTGAACATCATGGAACGCGAGGGTCGCTCGCGTTTTGGTTTGTTGTAGCTTGGAAACATGGGAGTCGGTGTTAGACGCGAAGTTGGGTGTTGGCTGAACATCATGGAACGCGAGGGTCGCTCGCGTTTTGGTTTGTTGTAGCTTGGAAACATGGGAGTCGGTGTTGGCTGGACCCCTACGAACGCGAGGGTCGCTCACGTTTGGTCTGTGGCTTGGAAACG
>NW_017981409.1:0-448 GCF_001876935.1 Asparagus officinalis | reverse complement strand
GTTAATAGCGACGGAATATTCGTTTTTTTTATTTTTTTATTTTTTCAAAAATAGTTATTAGCGACGGATGTTCCGTCGCTAATAGTTATTAGCGACGGAATATCCGTAGCTAAAAATCTTTTAGCTACGGAAAATCCGTCGCTAAAGTTTTTTTAATTTTTTAAATAAAGTAATGCGACGGATTATCCGTCGCTACTTTTTTGTCGCTAAAATTTAGCGACGGAATATCCGTCGCTAAAACAAATTTCAGCTACCCTAACTATACGGACGATCTTTTAGCGACGGAATTTTATATTTTCCGTCGCTAAAGGTTTTAGCGACGGATTATCGACTTTTAGCGACGGCTTTGTCCGTCGCTAAAAGTTATGTTTCCAGCAGTTATTGCTTGCCACTAATGATATAGGCATGTTGCACGAAACCAAGAGATTTCTATCAAAGAATTTTGAAA
>NW_017981408.1:0-449 GCF_001876935.1 Asparagus officinalis | reverse complement strand
TGTAACAATCAGACAATAAAATCTTGTTTAAAGATACTTTATCCCGATTTACACCTAGTAAAGCCCTTCTCTTTCCATGATTTTATGTCTTATGATGATGCCTGCCTTCCTGCAGGTACTGGTTTTTACACTAAGGAAGAAGTGCTCTGATGCGTGTCATCAACTCCATAAGAAGAACATGGCAATAAGGACACATTACAGGCATTATAATGCAGTTCTAAAGACTGGACGTTCGGTTCCTTTTCAAAGGAAACAGCGCCAAGAGAATGCATCAATAAGCATCAGTACTTCAATAAGTAGACTGCAGAAAATACATATCCTCGTTTCTGTATATTTTTCCTCTTTGATTGTTATGCGGTTAGAGCATGTAAAAGGGATGTTGGACTGTACCTGCGGCATACTTCATTACTGAAATTGAATATCCTCACTATATCAAGGGAGGGTGGCTT
>NW_017981407.1:0-449 GCF_001876935.1 Asparagus officinalis | reverse complement strand
ATAATTTTTAAAATTTTGAAAGAGTTTTTAAAAAATTTTACTTTTAAGTTTGGTAGTTGTAAATTTTATATTTCATGTGTTGGTGGTAATTTTTTAAATGTTAGTATATTTCTTGTAAATCTAAAATTTTGAGGGTGTTTTTTATAATTATTAAAACTATAGATTAATTTTGAAAAATATTAAATTTTAGCGGTCTACCAATCGACGAATTTAATGTGTGCTAGTTAAAAATTTTGAAAATTTTGAGTTTTTTTTTACGATTTTTAAATTTTGAATGAGTTTTTAAAAAAATTTGAGGTTAATTTTGGTAAATTTTAATTTTTTAGATGTCTAAGGGTAATATCTTGAATTCATCTTATTTTATTTATAAATTTTAGAAGTTTAGGGTGGCTTTTTATAATTTAAACTTTTGAAGGTGTTTCTATAATTTTTTAGATATTGAGGGTGTT
>NW_017981406.1:0-449 GCF_001876935.1 Asparagus officinalis | reverse complement strand
CCCTCAAGTGCTCGGTTACAACCTCTCCCTAGGCACGTCAACCGATGCCACTCCTCTTGGGACGATCCCTGACTCTCACCACACACTCCTCTCGGTGTACTAGTGTATTACAAAGTGATTCTCACAATAAGCACAAATATGACAAATGATTGTTCTCAAAACAAGGTGAGAACTCAATTAAGCTCACTCTCAATGTCACAAACTCACAACCCTAAATTATACTATGAATGTAAATACAATAAGCTCAATAGGTTGTGTGTGAACAAAGAGTAAATCAAATCAAATTAAACTAAACTCAATATAAATCTAGCTTATGGAAATAATAAATTGCTAGATGAGTTTAGAAACACTTCTCTAAAGATGACAAGAGAGTAGGAGAAGAGTGTGTAGGATCTGAAATAGATACACTTGAACACTAGAGGGGGGGTGAATAGTGTTCTTTTAAAATT
>NW_017981405.1:0-449 GCF_001876935.1 Asparagus officinalis | reverse complement strand
GTTTATTTTCTTACTATAAAATAAGTCAGATTCATTTTGAATTAAAATCTATAAACATGGTTTGTTACAATTTCCATAAATTTTATTTAAATATTTTTAAATATTTTATGAAATAGATGATTAATTTTGAAAATATCTTCGAGCTAGGAATAAATAACTAACAAGTTTGCAAGGGAATATAGGGTAACATAGTACATTTTTAAGAATTATTAATCTTTATTTAGTTTGTTTATAATGATAGGATCTTATTATTAACTAACTACAATGCTTAACACATTATTATTTTTTTGGATGCTCAAGACAGGCAAAGAACCCATGTGAGTCCTCATCGTAATGAATGTTATACAATTTAAGTACAAAGAAGATGGAGAATGGTGTAATTTGTGAGGGGAAACTCCAGCAGCTTAATTTGATATGTGGATATATAATAGATGGAGATGGAGAATGGT
>NW_017981404.1:0-449 GCF_001876935.1 Asparagus officinalis | reverse complement strand
TTCTAAAATTTATAAATAAAATAAGATGAATTCAAGATATTACTCTTAGACACCTAAAAATTAAAATTTACCAAAATTGACCTCAAATTTTTTAAAAAACTCCTTCAAAATTTAAAAATCGTAAAAAAAACTCTAAAATTTCAAAAATTTTAACTAGCACACATCAAATTCGTCGATTGGTAGACCGCTGAAATTTAATATTTTTCAAAATTAATCTATAGTTTTAATAATTGCAAAAGACACCTTTAAAATTTTAGAGTTACAAGAAATATACTAACATTTAAAAAATTACCACCAACACATGAAACATAGAATTTACAACTACCAAACTTAAAAGTAAAATTTTTTAAAAACTCTTTCAAAATTTTAAAAATTATAATTCACACCCTCAAAGTTCAAAACCACAAAAATGGGCTAAAATTTTAAAACTTGGCAAAGAAAAGTGTAAT
>NW_017981403.1:0-449 GCF_001876935.1 Asparagus officinalis | reverse complement strand
AGTACCTGCGTCCGTAGCGGATGGATCAACGTCAGGAGTTGGGGAAACATCAGCTGGTCTTTCTTCCAGAGCATCTTGCATTTGCTGGACGAAGCTGGTCTCCTTAGTCTCCATACCTCCAGGAGAAGCAGCTCCAACTCGATATTCTCCCTCTTCTTGACTCTCTACAGAAATTGGAAATAGAATGAGTTCAAGCATTAAAAAAATGTGAAAGTGACAAAAACAAATAGTTACCTTGTTCATCAGAAGAAGCACTACGACCAGATGTCTCTTCTACAGCAGGAAGATGAACGCGCGGTTTAGAGGCAGCTTTCTTTTGTTTCTTCAGAGGACGGGCATCAGAACCTTCATGACGATGTTTGGTGCGTAACTCAGTTCGGGGAGAAGCTTGAGTTTGAGCTTGAGTAGAAGTTCGAGATATTTGCCTACGAATAAGAGGCACCATATCC
>NW_017981402.1:0-449 GCF_001876935.1 Asparagus officinalis | reverse complement strand
ATATAAGAGATTATAAGAGAGTATAATATTGTATAAGAGAGTATTAGAGAGAAGTAGAAGAGTTTTGGTATGAGAAGAAGAAGTGAAAACCCTCCTCTATTTATAGAGGCAGCCCTCTAGGCAAATGACCAAAAAATCCTCACATTTGTTGGGGGCAAAACGGTCAAAACACCAATATGGTCGTTATGTCCGGCTCGGCCAAAACAGCTCAACGGTCACCTTAGGTGACTGGGACCGGACCGGCCCGGCCCGGCCATTTACCACAAACAGTCACATTCTAGTGACCGTTTCATCCGGGCCGGTCTCGGGCCCGGGCGGCCCGGCCCGGATCTTGTGCTCTCCCCGGCACTGTCCCGGTCCGGACCCGTGCCCGGACCGGTTTCTGAAAAACCAACCCTGGCCCAGGCCCTGACCCGGACCTGGCCCGGGCATCCGGGCAAAACCTAGGC
>NW_017981401.1:0-449 GCF_001876935.1 Asparagus officinalis | reverse complement strand
TTTTCATAACAAGGTGATGAATTGCAGAGATCATGTTACAGAGGAGTTCATCCTATAAACATGCCACAAAAATCTCTCCATTAATGTCCTAGAAGCCCTGGGGGTCGTGCCTTTAGTAACTTGGAAAGAGTTAAATCTACACGGCGAACAAGCTGAATGCATTCTTAAAAGAAAGAAAGTTGAGAGAAGCCAACCGATGATACCTGCAACTGCTATGAACGCCAATCAAACGTCACAACAGCAACCCCGAAGGCAACAAAAGACTCATGATCTGAAGTTCTAGAAGGAGTATTCTTTCGAAGATGATAAAGTTCCAGCCATCTTGAAATACCTCCTCACCAATGACAAAATCGAGCTACCACCTATTAAAGATTAGGAGGAAGCTAAGAGGATTACGGATCCAAACTACTGTGCGTACCACAGAAGGGTTCTTTATCCCACCAAGATTT
>NW_017981400.1:0-450 GCF_001876935.1 Asparagus officinalis | reverse complement strand
ATATATTGAAATATTATGTGTGTGGTGTGCGCCTCGCATCACTCGGGCGCGCGCATCGCGTTACGCCTTCCGCATGTGCGCGTAAAGATGCTTTGCGCCTCGCATTGCGCCTCGCGCATTGAAAACACTGGAATGGATTGATAACTCCGTGATGGAAATTGTTCCTATTAGCACTAATAGCGGTCATGATACAGCGAAGACTTCTCATTCGTGAAGGGAAATCTTTATAAGAGTAAGGAGAAATTGATCCATGCGTTTCGCTCGTATGCCATTGTAAAAAATGTCAAGTTTAGGCCAACAAAAAATAACACAACAAGCTATAATGCGGTTTGTTTTTATCGTAAAGATGGTGAAGATGAAAATCTTGGTGGACACTACGATGGGAATGCGAATTGTCCTTGGAAGCTTAATTCACGTTCGGGTGTAAGAGTAGGTGGGCATTTCAAAATC
>NW_017981399.1:0-450 GCF_001876935.1 Asparagus officinalis | reverse complement strand
TCATCTCTTCGGCCGCAGATCATTGGCTTGGTGGTGGTTTGTTGCGAATGGAGGAGGAGGGAGGAAGAGGAGGAGGGGGAGGTTGAACCAAGATAACTTTCTGAACAGTTTGAAAGATGAAATGGCATGTTGAGGGGATTTAGAGAATAAGGAGATTAGAGTGTTGTAGGTGATGAGGTTTCTCGTGGGCATTGTGTCGAACAGTTAGTGGGCATTGGTGAAGGGGTTGCACTTTGAGTACAGATTGAGGAGGTTGTTGAAGAGAAAAAGATTTTGGGTTGGGAGAGTTGAGATGAGAATGAAGGCATAGAGGGAGAGGGGGAGGTTGAAGAGGATGAGGAGGAGGAGGAAGAGGAGGAGGAGGAGGGAGAGGGGGAGGTTGAAGAGGATGAGGAGGAGGAGGGAGAGGGGGGTTAGGAGCAGGAAATTGTATTTGATGAGGGGTTTTTT
>NW_017981398.1:0-450 GCF_001876935.1 Asparagus officinalis | reverse complement strand
CACTGCTAGAATATGGGGTTTTGCCGACGGAATAATAGCGACGGAAATTTCCGTCGCTATAAGTCATGTTATAGCGACGGAAAATTCCGTCGCTATTATTCCGTCGGCAAAAACTTTTGCCGACGGAAAAATCATGTTTAACGACGGATAATTTTCGTCGCTTTAATTTTACCAACGGATCTTTAGCGACGGAAATTCCGTCGCTAAAAAGTGTTTTAGCGACGGAAATTCCGTCGCTGAAAATTCTTTAGCGACGGAATTTCCGTCGCCAAAGAAAATTGGTGGGAGAAAAATTTGGGCGCGGGCGTGCCCAAAAAATTTGGGCAGCCCGCGCCCAAGAGAGGGATTTGGGATAAATCCCTCTCTCATTTCCCATTTCCCCCTCTCTCTTCATTCCCCCAGTCTTCCCCTTCTCGTTCTCTTCGTCGGCGTCGGACCCGTGCCGCCGCC
>NW_017981397.1:0-450 GCF_001876935.1 Asparagus officinalis | reverse complement strand
TTCGGATGGTCAGAAGGAGATGATAGAGGCATTTCTCAACAAAGAGGATTGAGGACATATAGATCATGGGTGTGCGTGGTAGTTTATGATTCTCACTTAAGCACATTTATGTTTGAAAACTTTTTTAATTATGGTTGAAGACTAATATCGTTTGGTTTAGAGACAATACTTTTTTATATGATTTTTTTTGTGGTTGTCGAATTGTATGACAATAACTAATATTATATTTATATTGTAGTAGGTAGTTATTTGCTTTTATTTTTTAATATTATCTTTCATAGTGTGAATATTATGGTGTACTAACCTTTAAATTAAACTTGCGACTGCAGGATATTTCTAAGTCACCATACAAATTTCTAAGATGCAAGCAACCATACAAACTTGGTGACTTTTTTATTTTTAGGCTATGATTATTGTCATACTATCTGAGATTAGCAACCTGCAATATCT
>NW_017981396.1:0-450 GCF_001876935.1 Asparagus officinalis | reverse complement strand
TATTTATAGGCTTGGTTGGTGGTTTTCTTGGATCAAAACGAGGGATTCCCTCTATCTTCAGTTAGCAACCGTCTAACAATAATATCAAAGAAGTTGGAACCTAAAATCCCAAAAAAAATCCATAAGAGAACTGAAAAACTGATTTTGGCCGTTTCACCGAAGTGGCTCGGCCAAGCTTGTTTGGATCAAGAAGATGACGAAGTATCCATCAGGACACTTTTCGATGAGAAACAAGAAGATGACGAGATAGTCGACGACTTCGTCAAGCGCTTCCGGAATAAAGCAATGAACTGCCAAGATCTGATCACAGAGGACTTCATCCTCCAGATATGTCATAGCAACCTATCTATTGAGATATTGGAAGTTATGGGAGTTGCACCATCCAATACTTGGAAAGAGTTGAAGATGCGTGGAGAGCGGGCCGAACGCTTCCTCCGAAGGAAGAAGGCC
>NW_017981395.1:0-450 GCF_001876935.1 Asparagus officinalis | reverse complement strand
AAAGTTCTTTTTCCTTCGACATAAGTTGACTTTTTTTTTGCTTTCTCTTAGTTCTCCAAACTTTTTTTTAATTTCTCAAACTGTTTTTTAAGATTTTCTTTTTAGATCAAAGTCAAACATTCCAATTTCTCGACTTTTTTTTAAAGATTTTACTTTAATTTTCAATCTTTCCAATTTATAAAACTTTTTTCATTTTTTTAAAAATTTCACTTTAATTATTGAACTTTCCAATTTCTCAAACTTTGCTCAATACCTTTTTTTCGCTTTGACATAAGTTGACTTGTTTTGCGTTCTACCTAGTTCTCTAAACCTTACAATTTTTTTTTCATTTCACTTTAATTTTCAAACATCCCAATTTCTCAAACTTTCTAATTTCTCAGGTTTTTTTTTTGAGATTTCACTTTGATTTCAAAATTTCGTATACTCAAAATTCTTTTTCATTTGGACATA
>NW_017981394.1:0-450 GCF_001876935.1 Asparagus officinalis | reverse complement strand
AGCTTGATGGAGAGGGTTACTGTATAACTTTCTCAGGTCATGAATGGAAGATTACCAAAGGAGCCCTCGTAATAGCTCGATGTAAGAAAAGTGGTGCTCTCTATGTAACCTCTAACCTAGAGAATATTATTGCAGTTACAGATGCAGATGAAAAATAGAACTTATGGCACTAAAGGCTTGGCCATATGAGCGAGAAATGGATGAAGACACTTCTGTCAAATGGGAAGCTGTCGGATCTGAAGAATGTGGATGTTGGCCTATGTGAGGATTGCATATTTGGCAAACAGAAGAAAATAAGTTTTACAAAGATTATCAAGACACCCAAGGCCGAAAAGTTAGAGTTGGTTCATACCGACGTATGGGGGCCATCTCCAGTTTCAACTCTTGCAGGTTCACTGTACTATGTCACCTTCATTGATGATTCTACAAGGAATGTGTGGGTCTATTTTC
>NW_017981393.1:0-450 GCF_001876935.1 Asparagus officinalis | reverse complement strand
AGCTCCTAAACGGCCAAGATCCGATGTGTGGAATTTTTACGAGAAGATCGACGTCACCAAGGATGAACAAGGTAGGATCCTCACCCAAAAGGCTAAGTGTGCTTTGTGCGGCAAGATTTTTCAAGCTCATCATAAGAGCAGCACCAACCACCTCAAACGCCATTTAGATAAACACAACAAAGGCCAGACTCCTCAAGGTGTATCCGACAATCCATGATTTCTCAATCCTCCTCTGCTGGTAGTCTCGGTAGTTGGAACTATGACGCTGCCAGAGCCAGGAAATGCGTAATCAGGTTTATCATTCTTAAAAACCTTCCTTTTAAATTAGTAGAAGATGATGAATTTGAAGATATGTTTAGAGATGATTTTTATCTTGCATTTAAAAATTTTCTCGTCAAACCTGTCAACGTGATATTTTAAAATATTATCAGCAAGAACAAGAAAAAATAA
>NW_017981392.1:0-450 GCF_001876935.1 Asparagus officinalis | reverse complement strand
ATATAAAACACATTTTTTGTGTTTTGAGAAAAGTGTTTAATTTTTTGATTTTGTAAAGGGTCAAGTCAAAAAAACGCCCCGGTTGCTAAACGCGTTTCATTGATTTTTTTTTAAAAAAAGGGAAACGGCAAAAACGTCATGGTATCCAAACGCTCCATTAAATAATCTGTTTTATTCTCAGCCATCGTTTCAATAGTATTTTTAATAATTAAAAATTCAGAGAGTGACATTTCCAAGTGTTTTGAGAGGTTTTTGGTCTGAAAACATTTTTCTCAAAAATCCTACGTGGCACACTCATTTACTTAAATCACAAAACGAAACAAACTTGTGATTTGAAAATCGGTTGAAACCAAAACCCTACGTGTTGCAGGGGGATTTCTTGAATTTTGACATGACGGGGGGTTTTCTCAAATTTTGTTTAGCAAACAAACAGCCCCTAACTATCAATCT
>NW_017981391.1:0-450 GCF_001876935.1 Asparagus officinalis | reverse complement strand
TGGTAGTTTGATTCTGGGTATGACTGACATGGTTTTGGAGATGCATCAATGAAAATAACCCATCGAGTGTGGATCGAATGTTTAAGCCAATAACGACAACTTGATTCTAAGTACTTGATAAGATTATTTTCCCGTTCCTAACTTCATTTCATTGGCATATGTTGGTATTCTCTGTAAAGGATAGAATATTTTATCATTATTCTTCCCTCCGCGGGTATATGTCCAATGCTAGTAAGTTTCGAGTGAAGCTTATTTCTACCATTCATGATGCTTGGGATTTAGACATTACTTCTTGTCAGGAGGTAGAAAGTGTTGATGTACCTCAACAACGTGGATTAGTGTATTCGACTTATTCATATGTTATTGTTTTTCGTATGTGCTAACACTCACATAAAGACTATATATTGCGGGCCAAGAGTGTTATATTGATATTGTAAACATTTGAATTTG
>NW_017981390.1:0-451 GCF_001876935.1 Asparagus officinalis | reverse complement strand
TAAACGAATAGATTATGTATAAAAGACAATTCTTTTGTATTATATGTATAAAGATTAGGTCTTTTCATGTTAAAGAGGTTGAGAACGTTTTTACAGATGTGATTTAGATCTGATGATGATTTTTAAAGGTGGTTAAAATAAAGAAAGGAGTTTGATTCGTTGTTTTGAGATTTTATGCATGTTTTAGGGTTTTAAATACAAATCAAATGCATAAAATTATGTTTATATATGTTGTTTTGTTTCCAGATATTTCTTTCTGCTGTACCATGCTTGTATGCACGTTTCATGAAGTTTTTATCATGTTTGAATCATAAAAACACGACGAGAGCACGACACATAAGAATCTAGAGAAAAACTAGAAATTGGGTTCACGGTCGACCTTCACGGTCGACCGCGTGCAGGACAAAGACCTGGGTAGTCTCTGGAGCCCGTCGCGGTTGACCGTCACGGT
>NW_017981389.1:0-451 GCF_001876935.1 Asparagus officinalis | reverse complement strand
AAATAACATAAGATGAATTCAAGATATTACCCTTAGACACCTAAAAAATTAAAATTTACCGAAATTAACCTTAAATTTTTTTAAAAACTCCTTCAAAATTTAAAAATTGTAAAAAAAACTCTAAATTTTCAAAATTTTTAACTAGCACACATCAAATTCGTCGATTGGTAGACCGCTGAAATTTAATATTTTTTAAAATTAATCTATAGTTTTAATAATTGCAAAAGACACCCTTAAAATTTTAGAGTAACAAGAAATATACTAACATTTAAAAAATTACCACCAACACATGAAACATAGAATTTACAACTACCAAACTTAAAAGTAAATTTTTTTAAAAACTCTTTTAAATTTTAAAAAATTACAAATCACACCCTCAAATATTAAAACCACAAAAATGGGCTAAAATTTTAAAACTTGGTAAAGAAAAGTGTAATTGTTTGGTATTTTT
>NW_017981388.1:0-451 GCF_001876935.1 Asparagus officinalis | reverse complement strand
TTTTCTGAAAAATCCACAATACTCAATAATAATCTTCGACGCTTCTTTATCCATATTGTTACGGATTGCTATAGGGAGCAATTGATGGAGAAGAACGTGATAATCATGTGTCTTCACACCTAAGAGTTTTCTCTCTTGCACCTGGACATTATTTGAAATGTTAGCAGAGTAACCATCCGGCAACTTTACCGATTTGAGAATTTCACAAACTCGTTGCATCTGCTCATTTGACATTGTAACACGAGACGGAGGCAACTTTAATTTTTTAAGGCCAACGTCTTGAGCTTGCAAATCATTTTGGATATTCAAAGCAGCCAGATCTTGGCGCGCCCGTAGATCATCCTTCGACTTGTTTGCATCTTGTAGGAGAGTTGATACTATATTATCACATATATTTTTCTTAATATGCATAACATCTAAGTTGTGTCGGATTTTTAGATTCTGCCAGTAA
>NW_017981387.1:0-451 GCF_001876935.1 Asparagus officinalis | reverse complement strand
GAAATAACTAGTCTGGAGATCTCAACAAGTCTCAAATATAGAATATCTGATAAAAGGAAATAAGGCACAAAGCCTTTACAACTTCTAGAACATAACTCTCAAATGTCTAAACAAAATGTCTACAGTGGAGCCCTATAAATAAAATAAAACTACAAATGAAAGATGGACGCTAATAAGTATCGCCATCAACCTGCGACTCTCTGTGCACCTAGCTCGTTACTTGAAATGGGAGGAGACAACGAGCGTCAAAGCGCTAGCGAGCAACATCACAACCAACCCCAAGGGAGAGGGCTCGTTGCATATAGAAAATACAGTTAATACATATATACATAAAAAGATTGATCCTAACAATAAGAGTATTTTAGTATTTAGGAAATTACAGCACGAGCATAGGTACGTCGAGCGAAATAATCCAAATAAGGAAACCCTCATGTATATACCTTGTATCTCA
>NW_017981386.1:0-451 GCF_001876935.1 Asparagus officinalis | reverse complement strand
CAAAACTTCACAGTACAAGAGTCTAAGTTTATTAAGAAATGCAAAATGCATGACACCAATAATACCTACATTACCTTGTTGCAAGAATTATTGAACACCCCTAAATGCTTAAAAATTCACATTATTGATTATATCATTCTGAATTTGTTTAAAATCCGGGGAAGAATTTTCAACAGTAAGGTAGGATTCAATGTAGAACAAGAACTCTTCATGTTAAATATTTTATTCTACATTGTTTATTTTGTTTACTTCAAAATAATAAAAAGAATTTATTCTTCTCTCATTTGAGAGTTTCTTGTTCAGTTGTTAAGAAAAAAAAAAGAAAAAAAAAGAAAAGAAAAAAAAGAAGAAAAAAAAGAAAAAAAAAGAAAAGAAAAAAAAGAAAAAAAGAGAAAAAAAAGAATAAATTTTTGATTTCATCCTCCTCAGACCAAAGGTAATTGCAGATTTT
>NW_017981385.1:0-451 GCF_001876935.1 Asparagus officinalis | reverse complement strand
ATGTAACTATATATTATATATGCATATATTATATGTAAATATATTGTATATATTTATAAGTTATAACTTAAGAGAGAAAGAATCGCATAAGTAGCCGTTGTTCGTTGGGCCAATAGGGAAGAAGTAGCCGTTGTAATATACTATACTTATATATACTTATATACTAAGAGAGAGAGTATACACACACACACATATTATACATATATAAGAGAAAGTATACTTATATATTATATAAGAGGGAGTATACATATATAAGAGAGAGTATACTTATATATACTAAGAGAGAGAGTATATTAGTATATATATATATACACACATATATAATATATTATACATATATAAGAGAGTGTATACTTATATATAGTTATATAAGAGAGAGTACACATATATAAGAGAGAGTATACTTATATATACATATATACTAAGAGAGAGAGTATATACATACATACAT
>NW_017981384.1:0-451 GCF_001876935.1 Asparagus officinalis | reverse complement strand
GACCTAGGGTTACGCGGTGACCGGCGTTCACCCTAGGGTTTTGATCGTCGAACGTTGAATGGTGTGGATCTTGAATCCTCGAATGTTGACTTTGATTGCAACGCGTTGACTGGCGTTGACCTAGGGTTACGCGGTGACCGGCGTTGACCCTAGGGTTTTGATTCGTCAAATGTCGACTTTGGTCGCAACGCGTTGACTGGCGTTTACCTAGGGTTACGCGTTAACCGGCGTTGACCCTAGGGTTTACGGATCGTCGTTAACATAGTTTATACTCGTACGTTTGCTGGAGTATACACAGTTTAAGCTCTTAAGGTATTGGAGCATGGTGGTCCCAGGTGCTGGGGTTGCAGGACCAACTGTTAAAGTTGATTCATCTGCATGAGTGGATTTTATCCTGAATTTGTTGGGTGCTCGAGTCACGAGACCAACCAGTGGAGTTGATGCGTCAATG
>NW_017981383.1:0-451 GCF_001876935.1 Asparagus officinalis | reverse complement strand
GGTTTGGTTCTCATGGATTTAGAATATTGGAAATGTAGATTTCAAGCTTGGGATTAGTTGTTTATCTTCAATAGGATTTTTGAATCATTAAAACTCATGTTATCGTAAAATATCAAGTTTTATTTCAGGTTTAGCAGCTGACAGAAAACCCAGATTGGGTCTCTGTCCGCTTGGCGGTTGACCGGTTCGGTCGACCGCTGGGCTTGTTTTAGGGCTGCGGTCGACCGTAGAGCCTCATCGGACGACCACGACACTCTGTCGGTCGACTACGAGGTCGCAGCGGTCGACCACCAGGTGCGTATCAGTGTGCGGTCGACCGGTGCGGTCGACCGCCGAACTGTCTGCTGTATATGTTCTGTTTTGTGTACTTTTGAGCATTTCGCTCATGTTCGAGAGTTTGACTGGATTATCTGACATTGGTATTTAGTCTTACTATGTATCCATGCATGAT
>NW_017981382.1:0-451 GCF_001876935.1 Asparagus officinalis | reverse complement strand
CAACGTACGACGTTCAAAACCCTAAGGTCAACGCCGGACAACGCGTAACCCTAGGTCAACGCCATTCAATGCGTTGCGATCAAAAAGTCAACGTACGACGTTCAAAACCCTAAGGTCAACACCGGACAACGCGTAACCCTGGATCAACGCCGGTCAATGCGTTGCAACGAAAGAATCAGACTCCGAAAAGTATACGAGTATAAACTGCTTCTTAAATACTCCGAAAAGTATACGAGTATAAACTGCTTCTTAAATACTCCAATAAGATATATGAGTATAAACTGTTCCCTAATTTTTGGTTGAGAAGTTCCTGGAGGATATTTTTCTAAAAATATTCTTAAGGATAACTCAACAATACTACGCTGGACAACGCGTCGCAAACAAAAACTCAACGCCAACAATCGATGGTCAGCTAAAGATTAGAAAATCAGGAACCGACTTCAAGTTTAAA
>NW_017981381.1:0-451 GCF_001876935.1 Asparagus officinalis | reverse complement strand
TGTGCATTTGTAATTAACTACAAAGTATAGCCATTTTCTATGAACTTGAGTTATTAAATGTCACATTATACTTTTATATGCGACGTTCGTCTGTTATGTGTGACCTTTACTCATCTTATGTGGTAATACTCTATTATATGTGACTCTTATCTGTGTTCTGTAATATTTTGTTGTTGTTTGTGACAGTTATCGTTTATATGTGACACTTGGTTGTACTTTGTAGTTAATTTTTGTTTGACACACAGATATTTTGATGTAGCTTGTTCTATGAAGGAAATGGGATGGTGGGTTGGGATTGTAACTTCCTGATGTATTTTTGTTTGATGGGTTGAAATCCTTTGTAAGGATGATTTTAATCTAATTAGAGTTTAATTTGGGAGTGTTGTTATGTTTCTTAGTTATTCAAGGTTAAATGGGAAAATGAGGGAACATATATGTATCGCAATTAACC
>NW_017981380.1:0-452 GCF_001876935.1 Asparagus officinalis | reverse complement strand
ACTTAAAACGAACAAATCTTATCAACAAACACAGAAATTTCTCCGTGTGTTCAACATCAAGGGTTTGATCCTTCACCCTTACAGTGGACACAAGAAGTTCTTTCAGTCAAGAAGATGAACAATTCTCATCAAGAGAAATGCGAACTCTATGCACATTCAAGATTGAAACGACGAATTCTATTCGTCATCATCAACCAGAACTCATCTAGAGAGTTTCAAGAAAACCCATTGATGAAGAATGCCTGGAACGAAAACGGCAGCGGGACTTACCTCGATGACCAGGCGCGGGAGGCGTCGACGTCGGCCAGGAAAAGGACCCGAAAATCTTCCTTGGCGGCGGGGTAGGGTGCACCGTCTCGTCGTCATCGCTCGAGCGAGCTCTTTTGGGGGCCATGGCTGGAAGATAAAACGAAACTGCTGAACAGTTTTTAGAAATAACGAGAAGAAACTCG
>NW_017981379.1:0-452 GCF_001876935.1 Asparagus officinalis | reverse complement strand
ATTTGTCGAACGAATCGCGAGATCCTGTTTTGCGGTCTCTCGCTTGTGTGGGTTCTTTGCCTGTGCCGGAGTTAATCCGTGGACCAACGCGCGATCTTGATCCGGTCGGATCTACACGGTATGACGGGTGCTATTTCACGAAGGAAATAACAGCCGAGGGGATTATTTCACCAAGGAAATAATAGCTCGTAGTAATCAAAATCGACCAAGCGAAATCGAGACTCTTCTTGGGATCAAAGGCCAAGCTTTGATCCAGAGGAAAACCGTGTAGATCTCAGATCTGATCTCTCTCGAACTCCTGACTTATTTGGCGTGGATGATCGCCAAGAACCAGATCTGGAAGTCGAGTCTTCAAAGCTCCGAAACTTTAAAGTTCAGTTCTCAATCCAGCAGAGTTTCGGCTCCAAAAGTTCCAACCTCTCAAAAATGAGCCCCCCTAGCCTATTTATAGG
>NW_017981378.1:0-1821 GCF_001876935.1 Asparagus officinalis | reverse complement strand
CGACAATATATCCTCACCTCCAGAAGATAAGGTAATGTTCGAACAACCCAAGTGGGATAGACCTTTTGCTTAATAGACCAGTGCTATTCAAACGGCGCATATCGCCCTGATTACCCAGAGGGCACCAGGCAATTATCCAATTAATATGGGAAGTTCCTGAAAAGAGTACTATTCCCTAGCACGTTCACGGATAACTCGTTTACCGGGAAGTTTCTTGAGATCATTCACTTAATTTCTAGGCGATAACCAAATCATCTGGTCTCCACCAAAATCCTCATCTGATCAATTTTCACATTGATAAGTGGGTCCACCAATAAATATCCATCTGCCCTCTTGACTCTTCTCCATAGACCAAGAACAGTTCCCTTGCAGTATCAGAGTCTCCTTTCCGTATTCAACGAAAGAACTCCTTTTCTTTTCCTCGTTTTGGTTAAAGCTTTCTCATGGTTGATAGCCAATTGAACTTCACTTCGATAAACGAAGAATTCTTTTCCCAATTCTAGATAATTCAATTCGCTTAAAAGGCAAGTTTACTCTAAATTTTCCAGACTCTCGGAGGTGGACACCCACTTCTAGTTTCTTCCTTCGCTGTGACAATAGAATATAAATTCTTATCATTTCCAGGAATCAGGGAATTATATAAAATTTCTTCCTTCCTTGGCTGTCGGATGTTCGCCTATCACCCCATAAAAGAATACCGGAAATAGAATATAAAATTCTTCCTTCTCCGCCCACCGCCTCTCCAAAATTTGTCATTTAGGATCGATCCTAGGAAGTTTATTCGGACATCGCTATGAGCAGGCGATTAGGTCCGCCCTTTGCGTCCTACCACGCCGCTGCCGGTTTAGTCTTTTCGCCCCACGAAAGTCACCGAGTCCGTTCGCGTATTTTAGTCCTGAAAACCTATGCAAGGATAATTGATCTGCCTTTAACCCGCCCTGTTGCCGGTTAGTTTTAACCGTTAAAAAACAGAACACTGTCCGCCGATATAAACATCTGCTCGGCAGGTTTATTAATACACACCAAAAACCGATGCCATTTACACGCATCGGAATGTCATCCGAATCTAAGAAAGTTATATGCCGAGCTAACACGCGGTCGGCCGGTTTTAGTCTTTCGCCGTTTAGAAAAAGACACCAGACATACCAGTCTGGTTATTTACCGACACTAAGTAGGATAGAGTCAACACCTAACACGTTCTGCCGGCGTAGCCTTTCCGTAACAATGGGGCCAATCAGTCTATGTATATCGACTATAGCACAAAGTCTAAGGGATGTTCTTCCGGTAGCTCAACGTTACATGGCGAACCGGATTTAGACACTCCGCATCGCTAGCCCGACTCAAGACGTAGTCGTTGTTAAAGGCTAATCAAACCCGTTGAAGGCTGGGGGTTAGCCAAAAATCCTAAAGTCAACACTTAACACGTGTCGCCGGGTAGTCTATTCCCGTGAGAAAGACAAATTCTACGTATTCAATATCGTAGCACTAAGAGCGTTAACTCTCTTAGCACAACGTTACATGCGGAATGGATTTCGACAATCCGCATGCTAGCCCGACTTAAACGGTAGTCGGTAAAGGCTAATCAAACCCATTGAAGGCTGGGGGTTTGCCAAAAATTCCATGAGTATTATGGTCAATCATTCCAAACGAAGTGAGGAATCATAATAAAGATAAAGATAAATCAGTTCCATTAATGAGAATCAAATGTCAAGGTTTTTATCAAATAAAATCAAACATCAAGCCCATGGCTACGAACCTGCTGACTGAATTCAGACAGCTTCTCATCATAAGCTCGTCTAAGCTCCTCCTGCAACTCAGCTC
>NW_017981377.1:0-452 GCF_001876935.1 Asparagus officinalis | reverse complement strand
TGGTGGAAATAAAAGTGATGCTATGTTTTTAGGGTCTTCCAGGTTTCTTGCATCTTATTTCTACCTGTGGCAATAAAAAAACTCACACTCCAATGAATTTCTAATTAATGAAAGTATGATAACAATGTTGGCTATACTTAAGTGGGGATACACATACACACACACATAGGAGGTGCTATTTGGTTGTTCCTATGCTGTGTGATAAAAGAAAGTGCAACACAGGAGTGGTTCTTTTTTACCATTGAAATAAGCTAGAGCTGAAGGAAAGGTCCATAGAAGTTGTGTATATCAATATTTCCTAGAGATATCAGAAGTAAATTTTAGCACAGAACACACTAGCCAATGCACATATACAATGCAGTGTTTAGATAAGCTAAAAATATCTCTAAAATTCAATGAAACATTTCTATCAAGGTTTAATTACTGATCAAGAAGTGAAGTTTACTCAACGT
>NW_017981376.1:0-452 GCF_001876935.1 Asparagus officinalis | reverse complement strand
GTCTAGTGTTTGTGTTTATCTATTTATTATAGACAAACAACATGTTGGAGGATGGATGGAATCGAGCATTCACGATCAAATATAATGGAGGTTGGCGGAATAGTGGATTGAAGCTACGCAATTCAAGTTAAAGATTCAAGTTCAAGCTTCATCCGCAAGTGTACCAAGTTGAGCTTATTGAAGACCTATAGCTTGGATAATCTCGTTTAGGAGTTTATATTATGTGTGTTAAGTACTTTAAGCTCAATCATATATACACATATATTTTATTGGTTTCTTTGTATATATATGTAGTTATATATATACACACACTTTAATTGTGGTTTCTATGTATATATATAGTTATATATATATACATATATGTTTTGGTTTGATAGTTTCTGAGTTTTAATATGAAACAATTGAATACAATTGAAAATACATTTCTTGTTTCATACTTATATGCATATATA
>NW_017981375.1:0-452 GCF_001876935.1 Asparagus officinalis | reverse complement strand
ATATGTTATTATTTTTACGACTATGTTTCCTTGATTTGACTTATATATCTTTTGATTGTATTGATTTTTGTATTATTTATTATATTATTTTATGTATCGCACATAGTATTATATTGTATGTTTTTATTAAAAATATCATTACTTATACATTTTTAATTGTTCAAATTATGTCATTAGATTTAACATATACATCGCATATCATATCTGATATTTAGATTATTTTATTGTGTTTAAAAATATTTTAGCATATCTAAATTGTGTATGAGTGCGTTTTTATGTCATATCATCTATTAATTACTTATGTTTTAGATTATTGTATATTGTGTTAGACTCTAGAGGGGGGGTAATTAGGGTCTTATGCTAATCTAATCCGATTAAATGCCATTAAAATTAATTAACAAATATATTCTTGCAAGAGAGATATACAATATGTTATAAGCAAGAATAAGCAA
>NW_017981374.1:0-452 GCF_001876935.1 Asparagus officinalis | reverse complement strand
CGCCGCAGCCATCGGTGGCGACTCGGACATGTCGATCATTGCCTACAACGAACAACACGGATTCAGGGGGTAGAGCGGAGCGACGCCGAGATCAGACTCATCTACGACCATATGAGAGTAAGGAGAGGGTTAGGGTTGGGAGCGAGAGGTACAAGGTCAACGCTGGAGAGAGCTTGCCGGATTTAGGGACTGTAGCTTCGGTCAAAGATCAGGGGAGTTGTGGTAAGTTTCGATTGTTGAACTTTTTTTGGGGGGTCCTTGTTCTGATTGGTTTTGTTATTACTTGGTTCCTAAGTTTTTGGATTTTTTGGATGAGGTAAAGTTTATTTTGACCGTGGATTAGATTAGGTTAAAAGCTGTCGTTTTTTCTTAGGATTTTTCCACCTATTTTGTGAATGCAACTGGGGATGATTTGATTTAGAAGTAACATACCCAGTTATAGAACGCGACGG
>NW_017981373.1:0-452 GCF_001876935.1 Asparagus officinalis | reverse complement strand
CCAGCAGCCGACGAGGCTTGTCGGTGAGCGACGGGAGGTCACTTCAGCGATATGGGGAACCAGCAGCTGGCGAGGCTTGTCGGTGAGCAACGGGAGGTCACTTCAGTGATATGGGGAACCAGCAGCCAACGAGGCTTGTTGGTGAGCGACGGGAGGTATAGTGATGATCATCAAATGTTAAAAAATATTGAGAAGCAATATTCTGAATTGTCCTTGGGAAGAGTGTCGGCTAACGCTGAGTAGTAATCCTTTGATATGAAGAGGATCGATTGAGTCCGCCCATCGAGTCGCCTTTGGGGAATGATGCTGATCTGACTGGGGGAGTGACAGCTCGCATGATTGCATATGTGCGGAGAATAAGAGACACCTTATAACAATTATATAAGAGACTTGCTTTGGTGCTCCTAAAATATAATTTTATTTAATTTTTATTTAAAGGGCAAAATTGTAAT
>NW_017981372.1:0-452 GCF_001876935.1 Asparagus officinalis | reverse complement strand
CCCCGACCCGTTTAATAAATGGGTCAATGCAATCCGACCCATTTATTAAACGGGTTACCCGACCCGACCCATATAACCCAAATGACCTGTTTAATAACTTATAGGTTTTTTCCAATTACATGAATAATCAAATCTATAAACCCATATGACCGATTCAAATTGATATTACTGACCAAAGGTTCAGATGAAAAAAAATCATCTATACAGCATTTAATACATAATTGCATAGGCATAAACCATACTGTAAAAAGTGAAGGATGTAATTGTTGATTCGTTTCTTCTCTAATTCTAGTATTCTCCCAAAACTACTCTTTCAGTCGCACCTCCACAAGAGGCAGAAACATCAACATCCACGCCTACTAGTCCAAACCAAGTACTGAGCCAATCAGCACAATTAGACCAAAGAGAGCATCAAATGCCTACAACAAGAAACAACTCAGATACAGATGTAA
>NW_017981371.1:0-452 GCF_001876935.1 Asparagus officinalis | reverse complement strand
AAATTTTTCCGTCTAGTTTGTATTAAACTAGACGGAAAATTTCCGTCTAGAATATTCCGTCTAGAATAATTTATTCTAGACGGAAATTTCCGTCTAGAATAGTATTCTAGACGGTTTTTGTATTTTTAAATTTTTTTTAATATAATCAGATATCCTAGACGGAAATTTCCGTCTAGGATACTTCCTGGACGGAAATTTCCGTCTAGGCTGTTTAGGCTGAGATTAAAAAAACCCAATTCCCCCCAAATCGAAATCCTCCCGCCCCCTGAGCCCAAAATTTGATCCCAAAATCCTCCCCCTTCTACTTCTCCTTCTCCGGCCCCTCAGCCCTCCACTACTCCGCCTCAACCCTTCACCTTCTCCCCGATCCCCTCAGCCCTCAGCCCTCAGCCCTCCACTCCTCCGCCCTCGACCCCTCCACCTCCCCCTCAGCCCTCCACTCCTCCGCCCTC
>NW_017981370.1:0-452 GCF_001876935.1 Asparagus officinalis | reverse complement strand
CGATTTTCATGTTCCTTTTCTTTTGATTTCATAAATCTATTTTTGATCTTTATGTTTTTGTTAATGAGATATTATTCTCATATTGACATATTTATATGTGTTCTCATTATCTTTTTGTATGTGAGTGGTGTTTAGCATATTTTTTATCTATGCTTACTCACATATGTTTGCCATGATCTTCACTTTATATCTTCATATGGCATTTTGATAGGGGGAGCTATTCCCTTTTCTATCTTTGTTTTTATACTCACCTATGCTTATTGATAGGGGGAGCTTTCGCTCTCTTAATTCTTTTGTCCCCTTTTTGATGTTGTCAAAGGGGGAGAAATATTGTGAGTGTATTCTTTTTTGTTTATATGCATGTGAATTATAATTTATATATCCATTTCCTTTCATGCATATATCTTTTTTGTAAATTGTTTGTCATCATCAAAAAGGGGGAGATTGTTGGC
>NW_017981368.1:0-453 GCF_001876935.1 Asparagus officinalis | reverse complement strand
GATCTTCCCCCATATTACGCGATCCACGATGAACGATCCATAGAAGAGCGAGGGAACGTTCGCGATCTCAAGCTAACGAGAGCTCGATTGAAGAAACCCTGGTTTGGTCGGCGTCGGTCTAGGGTTTGATCGAGAGAGAGAGAGAGAGAGAGAGAGAGAGAGAGGAGAGAACGAGGAGATGAAGGCTATGTTTGGTTTGAGAATGAGGAGATGAAGGCTATGTTTGGTTTGAGAGAAAGAGAGAGAAAGGAATGTAAAATAGAAAAGAAAGCAAGTTTCTACTGTTTGTTTTGAAAGAAAACAAAAAGGAAAAAGAAAATAAATTTCACTGCAGAAAAACCAATATGTATTTTTTCTTTCCCTCTTTCTCTCTGTTGCCCTAGTGAAAGCGAGGGAGAGCGATGGAAACGGTCGCTCGACGCGAACCCGACTCTCCTTGTCGACTTGCTCGTC
>NW_017981367.1:0-453 GCF_001876935.1 Asparagus officinalis | reverse complement strand
CTGCTCCAGTGATATAGAAACTCACAACCACCTCTTCCTTAATTGTCAGCTGGCCAAACAGATTTGGGAAATTTTAATCCCAATCACTGGTATCCAAGCTCTTTCCACATCTACACACCAATTCTTCGAAATTTGCACTAGCAAAAATATTAAGCCTGCTGTGGAGACATGCTTTCCTAACCATTTGCTGGGTTGCTGGACTGCACGTAATAACTTCATATTCAATGGGGCCTTACCAAATCATCATCAACTGGCATCCAAGATAGCTTACTATCTCAAGCTCAAGGCAATTATTTGGGAAAGGGGGATCTCGGACATGATCACCTTGAGCGAGGATAGCAACGGTGGAGGAGGCGAATAGTAGGGATGCTAAAACAATTTTGGTATTCTGGCTTTTGGGAATTTTGTGCACATGTAGAGTCTTCTTTTGGATCTACATACAGTTTATGTATT
>NW_017981366.1:0-453 GCF_001876935.1 Asparagus officinalis | reverse complement strand
ACGCTGAGACTATTGTCTCCTGTTGTAGTCGCCAGCGTGTTTGCGTCGGGAACAAGTTTTATTGCAGCTTCCATTATAATCGTTTTGATAGAAACAAAAGAGTGAGCCTTACACTTAAAAACTTCTCTTTACAATAAAAACAAAAGTGGGGTGCTCCCTAGAAACACATGTACAAGATATTTATTAGCCTCTGCTTACGTGGGATCTTTGCCTGTACTGGGGATACGTTAATCCGTGGACCACCGATTCAACGATCTAAGTTGATCGTGAAGAAGGCTTGATGTTGATATTTCGACTTAGAAACAAGAATAGAAGTAAATATCTTAGCAAAGTAAGATAAATACTTTTCTCAAAATCAAATCAATGTTTGAAATTGAGGAAACACCGAAGGCTCTCGAGATTGTTTGAAAATGATGAAGGACTCTCTCTCTCTCTCTCTCTCTCTCTCTCTCT
>NW_017981365.1:0-453 GCF_001876935.1 Asparagus officinalis | reverse complement strand
TCTTTGATTGCTTGAAAGATGAGAGCAAGGGGGGTATTTATAGCCTCCCAAAACCTCAGCCAAAAACCCAAAACAAAAGACCAAAAAGCCCCAAACAACAGCTACAGGAATATAGCCGTTGGGTATGAAAAGACAGTGCGGCGGTCGACCGTGGGAAACTCGTGGTCAACCGCGAGCAACTAAAGGGCAAAACTGGGCTTTTGAAAAGCTGACGGTCGACCGCGACGGTCGACCGTGAAACTCTCTGGACTGCATACGGTTGACCACCACGGTCGACCGCGAGCTAACAAAAACCATACTTAGTTTTTGAACTCAAGACGGTCGACCGTGGGGGTCGACCGCAAACTGATATATGACTTGAACAGGTTTTGAAAACAGTTTTTATGACCTTAAAACCCTGTTTAAAAATATCAAATAAATTCCAAAAATTATGAAACTTTGGTAAATGATTGT
>NW_017981364.1:0-453 GCF_001876935.1 Asparagus officinalis | reverse complement strand
GAAACAACAGCTTGGAGTATTTTCAAATAGTTTAGGTATTTAAACGAAAATAATTAAAATAAATAATTTTGGGTCCTTAAAAATTAAACTAATTACATAATAATTATCTACAAATAAAAACGTACATGTTGAGCTAATACAACAGTTGATACGAAACTGTCGAAATATACCCATATTGTACAATTAAACAGAAATAATTAATAATAAAAATATATTTACTTACATTTAAAATTATATAATTTTGAGATAATTATATATACAGTAAAACGTACCAGTTGTACTAATACGACCAATAATACGCAATAGTAGAAATAGTACAAGAAATTATACAAATAATTTGTAATTAATAATACAACGTATTATACAAAAATATACATAATAATAATAATAATAATAATAATAATACCACATATTATTCAAAATGATACGTAATAGTATCGGTAACACAACGGA
>NW_017981363.1:0-454 GCF_001876935.1 Asparagus officinalis | reverse complement strand
ATTCCCACCATACCCCATTTCCATCCTCTCCTCTTCAACCTCCAAGCCCTAGTCTCAGTGCCGCCACCCTTCTATTCCTCCACCCGCGTACAGCCCCGATGCCTCCGCCCTCTCTACCCACCGCCTCCATCAGTGCCTCCACCCGTAACCGACGCCGCCACAAAGCGCCGCCGCTTGACTCGTCCGACACCACCGCCTGATCAGATCCGACGACCGACGACCCCCTGTCAGCCACGATCGTCGCGACCGCCGCCTCCTCAGCAGTGACAACCGCCAGGCCGTTTCCCCCCCTCTCGCTGGTCCGTCAACGTCGCCTCGACGACGCCTCAGTTCTTCTCCGTGATGCCCTCCTTCTAGCCGAGTACCTCTGCACCAGATCCCCTCATCCTCCAGTAGCGTCCTAGCCGAGCTCCTCTCACCAGATCTGATCAACCTGCACAACGACGGTAATACA
>NW_017981362.1:0-454 GCF_001876935.1 Asparagus officinalis | reverse complement strand
TGAAGTTCACCATCATCCCAGGTGTTAAACAATCACTAACATAATAGTCTATCATCATTAGATTGAGAAATCTGCTCGACAAACCAAAACCAAGCCATATAAACATGCACAGCCAAAATAGACTGACGGTCGACCGTGACTAGCTCCAGAGACAACCTAGGTCTCTGTCCTGCACGCGGTCGACCGTGGCGGTAGACCGTGAACCCTGATTCTAGATTTCTCAATTATTTAGTGTATGTCGTGTTCACGTCATGATTTTGTAATTCAGACATGATTAAATCTTCATGAAACTTGTATGCAAACATATCACAGCAGATATGAACATCTGGAAACAACTCAACAACTATAAACATGATTTTATGCATTACATTTGTATTCAAAACCATAAAAATATGCATAAAAGCTCAAAACAACGAATCAAACTCCTTTCTTTAGATTAACCATGTTTTAAAAT
>NW_017981361.1:0-454 GCF_001876935.1 Asparagus officinalis | reverse complement strand
TCATGAACCTCATTATCTATAAAAAAAACTAATTTTTCTTTTGTTTAAAAAAAAGTTCTTTTGTTTCTTTAAAAAAAAACATAACAAAAATTTGAATAAGTAACATAGGTTTAAAAAAAATTAATAAATAAAATAATTACTTACAATTTTCCTCTTATTTGATTTCTTCATCCTCATACTAACAGTAATTGCAGATCCTTATCATCATTGTCAACCGAACAACTGTAAGTTCTTCAATTTTATCTGCTTTACTTTGTGCTTCAGCGAATTTGCATTGAGGACAATGCAAAATTTAGGTGTGGGGGTGAGAAATACATATTTTCCTCTTTATTTTACCTTTTTAGTTATATTTTTCTTTCTTTTTGTAAAAAAATTTATAAAAATAGTCACTTGCCAAATTAATAGAGTTAAGTAATAATTGATCAAATTGATAGATTTTAAATTTTCTAATTCT
>NW_017981360.1:0-454 GCF_001876935.1 Asparagus officinalis | reverse complement strand
TAGTTTTAATCACTGAGTTAACCGGCCAAACGTAGATGAAGAAAATTTCTAGGAGGAATCTTAATTTAAATTAATGCATCTTTTAACTTAACAATCTCATACTGACTCACGATAGCACGGCTCACACAGGCTGTTCCTAAAGTTTAAAGGTTAGCGCCAAGTGTTTGCTCTCAAGCTTCTCAGCATTGCAGTTCCCATTACTACACGACACAGTCCGTTACAGAAGAGAACAACAACTCCCCTCACTTCATTTACATCTGCTCCTCTGAATTTCTCTCTCATCTATCGCTTCACTACCAAGCTCACAATGGGAACTGAAGATCAACGCCCCCTCCGCATCTTCTTCCTCCCTCTAATGAGCCCCGGCCACATGATCCCCATGGTCGACATGGCCAAGCTCTTCGCCCTCCGCCCAAACATCTCAGCCACCATAATCACCACCCCTGCCAATGAA
>NW_017981359.1:0-455 GCF_001876935.1 Asparagus officinalis | reverse complement strand
CACTAGACAAACAATATTAGATGTAAATTGTTTGTAAATCATCATCAAAACAAGAAGGCCAACACTTTCCGATGCTCGGAGTGGCGACCCCACTCCCAGTTCATCGTTCCGGGTGCTCGGAGTGGAGATCCCACTCCCAGTTCATCCTTCCAGATACTGGGGGTGGGAATTCCAACTTAAGTTTCTTTTCCAGCTGAAGATAGAATATAAAATTCTTCCTCTTTAGCACCGGGAGATAGAATATAAAATTCTTCCTCTCCTCGGACCTTTCCGATGCTCGGAGTGGCGACCCCACTCCCAGTTCATCATTCCGGATGCTCGGAGTGGAGATCCCACTCCCAGTTCATCCTTCCATATACTGGGGGTGGGGAATCCCACCTCAAGTCTCTTTTCCAGCGGGAGATAGAATATAAAATTCTTCCTCTCCTATTTTGACACAACTTTCAACTTCCAAT
>NW_017981358.1:0-455 GCF_001876935.1 Asparagus officinalis | reverse complement strand
AAAGTGTCTTGATTTACATATTTTCAAAATATATATACAAAAAAAAGAAAAAAAAGAAAAAGAAGAGTGCGAAAAATGGGCACCAAAAACGAAAAGAAAAAAAAAGAAAAAAAAAACTCTTGAATTCAAGGTGATTCTATCTTATAAAGCCTAAGCTGACCGAGTAATTAAGTCCAAGGAGTATTTCCATACTTAATGACCTAAGCCCATTTGGGTTGGGATCCATTGGCCCAAAACTCGTTATATGGTCACTTAGAAAGCCCGTTAAAGTAGAAAAAAAAAATCACCAAGGATGAAAGAGTTAAAAAATAAAAATAATAATAATAATAATAATAATAAATTTTTTATAGTTGTATATATGGTCTTGGAAAATATTCTAGATCAAACAACTTGAAAATTATTTAAAACAAAGAGTTAGCATGTTACTTTCAAAACTTTTAAATTAAATTTCTAAG
>NW_017981357.1:0-455 GCF_001876935.1 Asparagus officinalis | reverse complement strand
TGTACTATTAAAGGTTTTATGAAATTCGGAATCATCCTTTACCAAGTACATTGAGTAGCCTAGTGGTAAAACTTTTGAGTGAGATGTCCAAGGTCTAAGGATCAAATCCTCCCCATATTAATAAATCTTGATAGGGGCCTTAGGGGGTCTTGGCCTTGATTAAAAAAAAATCCGAATTTTTTTTCACTCTCTTAAATTGTAATTCGGAATTTACAAGAGATGTATTATAATGACCTCTTTTGGATTGAAAGTTTTTTTAAATGCCTGTTTTAATAGGATTAATTTTTTAAACTTGTAGAATGGCCACAACATCTACAAGTCATACACACACACACACACACACACACACACACACACACATATGTGTGTGTGTGTGTGTGTGTGTGTGTGTTACATCTCATTATTAAATATGTCAATTCAATCCAGATTTGCAATTACATTTACATAAATCTCTA
>NW_017981356.1:0-455 GCF_001876935.1 Asparagus officinalis | reverse complement strand
GTATTTCCAGATTGATGTTTGTTTGTCTCTCGAGAGTTCGTCAGGTTATCCTTAAGAATATCAAAAGTAGTATTCTCCAGAAACTTCCCATCGAATGTAGGAAAACAGTTTAGACTCGTGTACCCATTGGAGTATCCATGTGTATCGAAATAGCACAATATCGCCTATTATACTCAAACAATCATTATCGTCTCGTGATACGAGACAGCTTATACTGTCTCACTATGTGAGATAGTAGATGCTGTCTCGCGGTGCGAGACAGTAAATGCTGTCTCGCGGTGCGAGATAGTAAAATCTGTCTCGCGGTGCGAGACAGTAAAGTCTGTCTCGCGGTGTGAGACAGTAAAGTCTGTCTCACACAGCGAGACAGTAAAATCTGTCTCGCTCGGTCGAGTCGGGGGTTATAAAACCCCGACTTAGGGTTTTTTCTGAGGTTTTTTACGTCGGATTTTGGG
>NW_017981355.1:0-455 GCF_001876935.1 Asparagus officinalis | reverse complement strand
CATTTGACCAAATTTTGTTTTGATTTAAAGAAAGTTTCACATTTGCAAAACAATTTTAAAAGACCATCCTTGTTTGCAAATGTTTCTAATGTTTCCCGTACACAACCGTTTGGTCAACATAAGCAAATGTTTCCTTTCCATTGTACTTATTATAATCGGAAGGGTCATTTTTGGTCAACATAAGCAAATGTTTCCTTTCCATTGTACTTATTATAATCGGAAGGGTCATTTGAGTAATTTTTGTTATGTTCCTTTCCATTGTACTTATTATAATCGGAAGGGTCATTTGAGTAATTTTTGTTATGACCGTGTTCGTGTACCATATGTGCCTAAGAGGGTTCATAACCCTAGGGCTTTGAGCTTTATTGATAGGGGTCATGTCTCTTAACAATCCGGCACCAAGAATGCTTGGGTGCCAAAATAATTTTTAAACTAAGAATTTTAGTGTTTTTATT
>NW_017981354.1:0-455 GCF_001876935.1 Asparagus officinalis | reverse complement strand
ACACTAGACAAACAACATTAGTAGTAAATTGTTTGTAAATCATCATCAAAACAAGAAGGCCAACAGGTTCTTCGCCTGCGCCGGGGTTAATCCGTGGACTACCGCGCGATCTTGATCCGGTCAGATCTACACGGTATGACGGGTGCTATTTCATGAAGGAAATAACAGCCGAGGGGATTATTTCACTAAGGAAATAATAGCCCTAAGTAATCGAAATCGACCAAGCGAAATCGATACTCTTCTCGGGATCAAAAACCAAGTTTTGATCCGGAGGACAACCGTGTGGATATCAGATCTGATCTCTTTCGAACTCCTACCTTATTTGACATGGATGATCGCCAAGAACCAGATCTGAAAAGTCCGAGTCTTCAAAGCTTCAAAACTCTGAAGTTCAGTTCTCAATCCGGTAGAGTTTCACCTCAAAAGTTCCAAGTCCTCCAAACAATGAGCCTAGG
>NW_017981353.1:0-455 GCF_001876935.1 Asparagus officinalis | reverse complement strand
GATGATCGCCGTCCTGGAGACCAGGCGCGTCGAGAATCTGACCGGCACTGATGATACTTTCCACTGGTTTTTTCTCTCTGCGACATCTTTTCCTCTGCTTGTTGGCGCCGTCGCCGTCTTCGATGTTGAGAAAGAGATCGTCAAGAACCTGCCGGTAGCGCCCCCATCTCGAAGGCGCGGTGGAGCTCGCCGGCGTGATGGGGAAATCAAGAACAGGTAGTTCCCTGTCCCTGCGTCTCCCCGGATGGCGGCGTCGACGATCAAAAAGATCCATCCTTTTCCGGATTAGGGTTAGGGTTTGGGCGGTGGCGGGAACTTTTTTCAAGGAAAAAGAGAGAATCAGTCAGTACGAGATATTGAGTTGAGGGGAGAATCAAAGGAGTTAACTTTCGAATTCGAGAGAGCGAGAGTGAGCTAGGGTTTGCGAATTCAGCAGCTATATCAAGAATTTGAGA
>NW_017981352.1:0-455 GCF_001876935.1 Asparagus officinalis | reverse complement strand
TACAGGCAGCCTTTGACGGAGAGGCTATATCGTCGACAGTTCCGGCTACGAACTATTATAAATTGGCTCAAAGCCTATCTCAGCAAACATCTCGAACCCCTCAAATCTAAAAGAAGACGTGGTCTCAGCTAGTATCTTGACAAAAGAAGATATGACCTCAGCTAGCATCTCGAGCCCCTCAAATATTATCCTCTTGAGCCATTCCTCATCAGATAAGTCTAATAACGACGAATCACTTGTGCGGAGCGACAATGACCTCAGCCAATCACATGTGTAGGGCGACGTTAACCCCAAAAATGTTTTCTTCTTCTCTTTTCAAGTTTATATATGTATATGTATATTAATGTTTTTGTCTGATATGTGAAGGGATGTGGGGCAAGTTGGAACCCTGCTGAAGATGGCAGTCAGAACTGTGGGAATAGGGATATTGTTTTCCAATGGTTCTGTTGGGGAAA